>NW_015172647.1:79618-88414 GCF_001447785.1 Gekko japonicus | reverse complement strand
AGAAGAAGAAGAAGAAGAAGAAGAAGAAGAAGAAGAAGAAGAAGAAGAAGAAGAAGAAGAAGAAGAAGAAGAAGAAGAAGAAGAAGAAGAAGTGGTTTTTATATCCCGCTTTTCTCTACCCTAAGGAGTCTCAGAGTGGCTTGCAATCGCCTTCCCTTCCTCTCCCCCCAACAGGCACCTTGTGTGGCAGGTAGGGCTGAGAGAGCTCTGAGAGAACTGGGACTGTCCCAAGGTCACCCAGCAGACTTCATGAGGAATAGAAGTGGGGAATCAAACCTGGTTCTCCAGATTAGAGTCCACTGCTTTTAAACAGTGCACCACACTGGTTTTGCCGCCCTTCTGGATTTTCTCTCATTCCCCACTAACAGAGGAGCCCCCAACTCTCTCAGTGCAGAACTCTTCTTTAGGATGCTTCCTCTCCTTGGCCATCAGCACTGTCAGAGACAGCACCAATCATCTCTTGGGGATAGGAAGTAGAGAAGGTAGATCTCCATGAGCGGTTGTGAGGGTGGAGTGAGCAACAGAGGTGCCCAGGTGTCCTCCATCTCAGGAGCTTACAAGGCCATCAGAAGGAACCAGTATGGTAATAATAACAATAATCGTATGGCATGGTGTGTAATATATCCAGGAGATCCTATAGCCAGTTTGGTGTGGTGGTTAGGAGCACGGACACTAATCTGGGAGAACTGGGTTTGATTCCCCACTCCTCCACATGCAGCTGCTGGGTGACCTAGGGTCAGTCACAAGTTCTCTCAGAGCTGTTCTCTCAAGAGCAGTCCTCAAAAGAGCTCTCCCAGCCCCACCTACCTCACAGGATGTCTGTTGTGAGGAGCGAAGGGAAGGAGACTGTAAGCCCCTCTGAGACTCTGACTGAAGGGTGGGGTATAAATCCAATCTCTTTTCCTCCTCCTTCTTCTAAACCAATCTCTTCTCCTCCTCCTCCTTCTAAAATTGTCTGGCAGCCTCAAATTCTAGATCTTTTAGCATTATGCACCACTAGATGGCAAGCTAGACTTCTTTTTTGAGCTGAGAGAGATCTGAAAGAACTGTGACTAACCCAAGGGCACCCAGCTGGCTTCATGTGGAGGAGTGCGCAATGGAACCCGGTTCTCTAGATTAGAGTCTGTTGCTTTTAACCGCTATACCACACTGGCTCTCACCAGCATGGTGTATTGGCTAGAGTGTTGGGCTAAGAGCTGGGAGAATCAGGTTGGAATGCCCACTTGTGTCATCGAAACTTGCTGGGTGACCTTGCGCCAGGCATTTTCTCTCAGCCTAACCTACCTCATAAGGTTGTTGTGAGGCTAAAATGGAGGAGAGGAGAATCGTGGAAGCCTCCTTGGGTCCCCGTTGGGAAGAAAGGTGGGGAATGAGCAAAGTAAATAAAAACAAAATAATAAGGTTTCGTGCAGAATGCCACCAGATAATGAACAGTAAATTTCCAGCTAACGTTTTATGATCTGTTGATTGCAGTTATCTTCTGCCCCCTCCTCCGTCCTACAAGCAGCTCACACAAAATTCATTTAAGTTATCTGTATCTCCAAAGGTGACATTCCCTTGCTCAAAAGCTAGTTGAATCCGGCTCTAGGGGGTGGTGCTCATCTCCATTTCCAAGCCAAAGAGCCAGCGCTGTCCGAAGACGTTTCCGTGGTCATGTGGTCGGCATGACGAAATGCCGAGATGCACGGAACGCTGTTATCTTCCCACCGAAGCGGTACCTATTTATCTACTTGCAATTTCTTGCTTTCGAGCTGCTAGGTTGGCAGGAGCTGGAACCAGAGACAGGTGGGGAATGAATGAATGAATGAATGAATATGGCCTCTAAAGACGACAGAAGGCTTTTTCTTGATTTTCCTGTAACAGGGCTGCCCCTCTGAAAGTTGGGGGGGTTGCCATTCCCCAGTTGGGGGCAGGGGACCCCCTAGTTTTGTGGGCTCCTGCCCGCTGCCAGCCAATTGGGAGGAAATCCTCCCCCCCCCCAAACAGCAACGTTACTGGAAATAAACGCGACATGCCTACATCACCCGGAAGTGACGTAGACATGTCAGTGACGGGGGGGGCAATGCTCTGGTTTGGGGGCAAAACTCTATGGCTTGAGGCTGATTGGAACACAGAGTTTTGCCCCAAAACAAGAGCATCGCCCCTGACATCACCGATGCGCCTAGGTCACTTCTGGGTGACGTAGGCACATCACGTGACATGACGTAAATTCCGGTGAGGTGGGCACGTCATGTGACAAATGTTTCCAGCTCCTGGAACGTCCCCCTGCCGGCATTTCCGACAGACCTGGCAACCCTAGGGGGAGGGCAAAGTAAAATTTGCAAACTGTTCCTTTGCGACTCAGTAACATTTTCCTGCTCCTATTATCCCACACACACACACACTTCCCAAAGGACAGTTCTCTCCAAACGTACATTTTGTTCAAGTCCCATTAGCCTTCCCTAGTCCTCAGACCACAAAAGATAAGAGCTTTTAAATCATATGGCTCTACAGGTATGACCGATCGCATGAGCAAAAGACTGGGGAAACCGGCAAAAGGCTTCTCTGGATCTCTGTACCGGTTGCAGTTTTCTCATCTGCAGTTCCAGACTGCGGGAAGCCCCAGGATTAGGTCCGTGTCAGATGTTCCTCCTTCTCCGGCGCTGAGACTGCACCTGGCCAGCCTTTGACTGTCCTGATGGCCTCTTTTAGGTTGGCCAGTCCAGGTTGGGAAATTCCCAGAAATTTGAGGGTACAGTCTGGGGAGAATGGGGTTGGGGGAAGGGAAGCGCATCAGTGTTAAAGATGTTGATGATTCTTTTTGAATGAAAAGATAAAATGAAGCCAAGATTCTCTAACCCAGGGGTGTCAAACTCATTTGTTATGAGGGCCGGATCGGACATAAATGAGACCTTGTTGGGCCGGGCCACGTGTGCCATAAAATGTCATGCCAGGTAGCAGAGATATAAACTTTATAAAGGACACAAACACAAAGGGTTTTTTTAAATTTTGAATAAAAACATGCTTAAAACATCAGCACTCTTGCGATATTTTGTTTATTTAACAGTGTCTGATAACTGACATCTCTTGCTCTGAATTATTGCATTAAAATGTCTGTGCTGTTGCAATCTTGAGTATGCTGTTCAAGTGTGTATCTGTAAGCTGCAAACCTACAATGACGCAGCAGCAGCAGAACTGGAAGAAGAAGCAGAAGACAGCCAGTTCCACTGCGGGCCTGATAGAAGCCCTCCGGGGGCCTAATTCGGCCCCCGGGCTGCATGTTTGACACCCCTGCAAGTCTAGTCCTACTTTCACTTGTGTACTCTACCTCCAGACAAACCAAAAAAACAACATCGAGGCATACCTCTTGGCAGGACAATGATGGTCTGATACAGGAAAGCTATCTGGACACCTAGGGCTTCTTAAGTCCACACATATCTGAATCAAGTGACCACATACAGAACAAAGTAGTGTGAAAAACCACTACCTATGTAAGGTTGTCAACTCTGGATTGGGAAATACATGGGGATTTTTGGGGTGGAGCCTGGGGAGGGCGGGGTATGGAGCAGGGAGGACCTCAGCAAAGTACAATGCCATAGACTCCACCCTCCAAAGCAGCCATTTTCTCCAGGCGAACTGGTCTCTGTCAGCTGGAGATCTCCAGACCCCACCTGGAGGTTGGCAACCCACAGAGACCTGCTGCCAGCCCACGTTGACTATACTGAGCTTGAGAGAGCCATGGTCTGGCTCAGTTCAAGGCAGCTTCCCATGTTCAAACACAGCTACTCAGAATGAAGATCACGCTCCGGGCCGCGCCTGGCTCCGCCATGCCTTCCAAGGACGACAAGGAGAAGAAGAAGGACGCAGGTAAGTCGACCAAGAAGGACAAGGACCCCATCAACAAGTCTGGTGGCAAAGCCAAGAAGAAGAAGTGGTCCAAAGGGAAAGTGCGGGACAAGCTCAGCAACCTCGTCCTCTTCGACAAAGCGGCCTACGACAAGCTCTGCAAGGAGGCGCTCAACTACAAGCCCATCACACCGGCCGTGGTCTCTGAGAGGCTGAAGATCCGAGGCTCTCTGGCCGGGGCCGCCCTCCAGGAGCTGCTCAGTAAAGGTTTAGTCAAGCTCATGTCCACACACAGAGCCCAGGTGATATGCACCCGCAACACCAAGGAAGGGGATGCACCAGCTGCTGGAGAGGACACTTGAGAAGGATCAGAAGTGATGCTTAAACTCTTGCGTATGTTCATAAAAAGGAAGAAGAAGAAGAGAAGAGGAGGAGGAAGAGATTGGATTGATACCCCGCCCTTCACTACCCGAAGGAGTCTCAGAGGGGCTTACAAACTCCTTTCCCTTCCCCTCCCTACAACAGACACCCTGTCGGGTAGGTGGGGCTGAGAGAGCTCTGACAGAAACTGCTCTTTTCAAGGACAGCTCTTGTCTGAACTATGGCTTGCCCAAGGTCATCCAGCAGCTGCGAGTGGAGGAGTGGGGGATCAAACCTGGTTCTCCAAGATTAGAGTCTGCGCACTTCACCACTGCACCAAACTGGCTCTCAGTTTAAAATAATTGAACTTTTCTTTAAAAAAAAAAAAGATCACGCTCTGAGACGGGGGCTTCGTAAGGCCTAGCCTGGAGGGACCAGATTAGTCCCAGCCAGGCACTGGGGCATACCTAGATTTCACCCCTGGGGGGACAGATCCGTCGTCAAGACTTGGGGCAGACATGCCATCTTGATAATGCAGGAAGCAAGCTTTGGATCCCGAATGCTGGGAGATCTGGTTTGAGACTCCTTCCTCCCCTCCTTATATGAAGGACATGGGACCTACTCAGGGGTCATTTCGTAGAAAAAGAGGTGCAGGAGCTCATTAGCATAACTCATTAGCATAACTTATTTGCATATGCCACACCCCCTGACATCACCGGAAGTGTGTCAGAAGGCAACACCTACCACTCAGGCTCCCCTGGACTGTTTGGGATTGCTAGCTATTGGGGAGGGGGGAACATGCTGCTCTGTCCTGGCAGAGGAGGGAGAGCTTGTACCTGAATAAAACTTGGTCTTAAAGGTGCCACTGGACTGTTTTGGACCGGGGGGCTGGGGGGAGCTCTGCAACTTACCTGGCTGTTTCTTGCTCTGACTGAAGGCTGCTGGGAGCAGGGGGTGGGGCTCTTTACTGCCGGAGCTCCACTCCTGTGTGCTCCTGCAGGAAATGACCCTTGGACCTACCCTGCTAGTCTTTGCCTGTGCAAGTTAAACTGTATTGAAACAATCTCACACATCTTCTTTCCCTGCAAACATTCGTTTTTAAGTATTTTAACCCTATTCTCGAAAAAGAGACGGGATTGTCTGATCCTATTAAGGTCCGATGTATTTTGAAAGATGTTTCTCCTGGCATTGCTGAGGAGGTTGCTTCGTTTCTTCAGTGCGCCGCAAAGATCCGTCAGGATAAGACATGGTGATGATTCAATGTTCTATTTAAATTTTAACGGTGTAAGTCTTTCTTTCTGCTCCTCTTATTTTGACAAGGCTGTAATCTGTCCTAGTTTATTCTGTATGCCATTTAAGGTTTGATTCGATTCGACTCGATCTGGGCTTGTGGGCGTGTGAGGCAAATGATAAATTGAGGCAAGGAATAAAATCCCTGAAAGTTGCAAAGTGGTGAACGACGTCCCTCGCTTCAGGCAGAAAAGTTGGAGCTGGACGTGAATGGGCTTTCCTCAGGAGGAATACCACGCTCCTTCTTCAGACACTGCAAACCCCACTGTTCCCTAATTACCCTAGCGAAGAGACAAAATGGGAAAGCGAGATGGGAAAGTGAGATATCCAGGGGTCATTTCCTGCAGGAGCCCACAGGAGTGGAGCTCCAGCAGTAAAGAGCCCAGGGGGCGGGCACATGCAACAAGCCCCGCCCCCTGCTCCCAGCAGCCCCGGGCCATGAGGAGCTAGAAGCAGCCAGGTAAGTTGCAGTGGGTGTTGCCTTCTGACACACTGCTGGTGATGTCAGGGGGTGTGGCATATGCAAATAAGTTATCCTAATGAGTTATGCTAATGAGCTCCTGCACCTCTTTTTCTACGAAATGACCCCTGGAGATATACTTTGAACAGGCAGACAAGACTCAGTCCGCAGTGCCCAAATCAAGTCCACAGAATGAGATTCTGCCTATCCGTCGTACCCCTCCTTCTCCGCCATCTTTTCCCTGGCTGACTCTGCACTGGCTCTTCCCTCGGTTGTTTTACGAAAACCACGTTGGAACAGAAATCCCTCTCCGCCTTGCATGCTGGTTTTGTACCTTCTGCATAGATTTGTGCAGGCCTGTAGCCAGGATTTTGTCATTCAGGGGGCCTTTAAATAAGTCAGGGGGCACTGACGTCGCAAAATAAAATGTTAAAAACTCACCTTTGCGGCATTCACACTCTGCTTGCCTACATGGGGAAGCAAGCCACACTTGGGGAAGGGGTGGTGGTGGGGAGTCCTCCAGGTGGCCCAGAAAGCCGGGGTTCCTGGGGGTTGGATGGAAGTTGGGGGGCCTCAGCGGGAAGTAAGGGGGGCCAGGCCCCAAAATGCCCCACTGTGGCTACAGGCCTGGATTTATGGCCGTTTTATGGCATTCATGGGTGACTCTGCAGTCAGTACGGCATTGCCCCAAGGTATTTGTTAGTGATTGGCCCATTCTGCATCTAGCATTCCCTCCACTGTTTTACCAAACCCACACTGGAGCAGAAAAAGATGTGGCTCAAAACCACATTTAAAAAAAATACCCTGGGCCAACACTGTACTGACTGCTGAGTCACCCCTGAATAGCCATAAAACAGCCATAAATCTATGTAGACGGTACCATAAAACCGAGAGATCAAAGGAAGCGAAACCGGCATGCAGTGTGGACGGTTCAGTAAAATCCGACAATCAAAGAAAGTGAAAGTGGCATGCAATGTAGAGGGGAATTTCTGTTCCAACGTGGGTTTGATAAAACAGCGGAGCAAATGCTAGAAGCAGAATGGGCCGTTTTGAGCAGCACTTTTTCCTCCCAGTTGAGAAAATGTGGAGCAAATGCTAGATGCAGAATCGCCCACCATTAAAATCACTCTGCTTATACATACAGGTCTTGAAGCTCCAGGACTGGTTTTAATCAAAAGCCTCATCGTGGGTGTGTGTGTGGGGGGGTGGTTTCGAGCCAAGGAAGTAAAGAAGGGAGAGGGGACCTGAAAGATCAGAAGAGAGACCCCTCCTCTTGGAGACGGTCCGGATCTCTGATGTTCCAGAGAACGTCCTGAGAAACCTCTCTCTTACCTTCCCAGCAGTTCCTCGTAGATTCGACTCACCGTCTGAAAGTCTTGTTCCTTAAAAACACGTGCTAGGGTGATAGACAGGATGAAACCAGAATTGGAAGAAGCAGTTATTTTTGTCAAAGGTTCCCAGAGCTGTGAGGCTGGTGGTGAGCACTCTTTCTATTACTCAGTCTGGAGCGACTATCGTCTTCTGGTCATGTCGAGTGCTCAGATCCTGCCTACTCCCACAGGCAAGTATAGATTGAGTGGCTCTTCAGTGCCATCCAGTGTTCCTTCTAAGCTGAGTTAGTGTGAGCCAGCTCAGTTTTTTAGCCTCCAGCTCACACATTTTTGTCTCGGCTCAGGAAGGAGGGCTCCAGAGCAAGCTAATTTATGCAGCAGCCAAATTGCTCGCTCACAACTTTAATGCCAGTAGCTCACAAAGTAGAATTTTTGCTCACAGGACTCCACAGCTTCGAGGGGGCATTGGTGCCATCTAGGATGTTCTCTACAACTTCTTCCTCCGGTACTTGATTACATACAGGGAGGTGTGCATGTGTTATTTGACTGGGGAGAATGAAAACAATGATTCCTCATCTATCTGTCTGTCTGTCCGTCCAGCCATCTTTATTTTACCCTTCCCCTAAGGAGTTCAGGAAAGCATCCATAATTCCCACTCACATCCACCTGCCTATAGATAACTGGGTCCACAGTCATACAGTGAACTCAGGGTAGGGTGGGCATTTGAGGCAGGGGGTGGGGGGTTCCCAACACTAGCCACATACTACTCAACCAGGCCTTGCCTTCTTGAAGCCCTTGTCCTTCCCTAGCAGAGTCCAGTTCCTGGAATCTGAGATCTTCTGAGGAGAAATGGGAGGAGGACCAGTAAACAGTGAGCGGTGAAAGGGTTCTCCGCTCCTCAACCTGTTTTGCTGTTAAAATTGGTTCCATTCACTCCTCTTTCCTTATGACTGGGGAGGTTCCACGTCTCAACATACGGTCGCCATACTGATTTTCACTCTCAGTCTATTGCTGCGTTCCGTGTCACACGCAGAACTGAATGTATCTCTGGAGATAGGGGCTGGTTTATTTTTTACCTATTAGAATATGTAAAAGGATCTCAGCACCGGTGTGGTTCTGAACCTTAAGTAATCTGTGGCTTCAGAGGGTCTGTGAATCGGGCTCAAAAAGAAAAAGAAAGGTTTTTTAATTTGATTTCCTTCCTGTTATTTTAAAAACTATCTTCGTGGGAAAATAAATCTGTTAATGTCAAATTGTGTTATTAAGATACTGTTTCATTCCAGACAAGCATAGAGTGGCACTGCATGCTAGTGTATCCAATCAGGTAACACACAATCCTCATCATCGCTGTGTTGCACTGTTTTTCTGGGAAGGGTTTCATAGCTTCAGGGCTACTTTTGGGCCGGAACGCACAGGAACGGAGTTCCGGCTGGCTTCAGAGTTGGCCACGCCCACTACAGTTAAAACGTCTGTGCTCGTGGCTACAGAGGGAAGGCCTGGAGAGCAAAACCCCCCCCCACGACTCCGAAG
>NW_015172647.1:74460-79443 GCF_001447785.1 Gekko japonicus | reverse complement strand
CCCTATGACTGGGGAGGTTCCACGTCTCAACATACGGTCGCCATACTGATTTTGACTCTCAGTCTATTGCTGTGTTCCGTGTCACACACAGAACTGAATGTATTTATTTATTGAAACATTTTAGAGCATGGGTCTAAGAGATGTAGTGTCTAAGCAAAATTACGTAGGGGGCAGATGTGTTGAATGCAGAATGGATATTATATATAATTGTCATAGAAACGAAGACTTTTGAATTCTCACACTATAGAACATTTCTGAACCAACAGAAAAATGGCACACTGAGTGGCTTCCTTAGGCACCATCTTTCTTTCAAAAGAGGCTACCAACCACATACTAAAAGGAGCCAAAAAACCAAACGAAAAGTGATTGATGATTGTCCTGGAGAATTGTGCTTTGTTGCTCCTCCACACACTCAATTTTTCTTTCAAAAGGCAAAGTTGCTGGCACCCAGGGGTCATTTCCTGCAGGAGCGCACAGGAGTGGAGCTCTGGCAGTAAAGAGCCCAGGGGGCGGGTACATGAAACAAGCCCCACCCCCTGCTCCCAGCAGCCCTCAGTCAGAGCAAGAAGCAGCCAGGTAAGTTGCAGAGTCCCCCCCCAGGACCCCCAGTCCAAAACACTCCAGTGGCACCTTTAAGACCAAGTTTTATTCAGGTACAAGCTCTCCCTCCCCTGTGAGGGCAGATCTGCACATTCCCCCCTCCCAATAACTAGCAATCCAAAACAGTCCAGTGGAGCCTGAGCGGTGGGTGTTGCCTTCTGACACACTTCCGGTGATGTCAGGGGGTGTGGCATATGCAAATAAGTTATGCTAATGTGTTATGCTAATGAGCTCCTGGACCTCTTTTTCTACGAAATGACCCCTTGCTGGTACCGATATCAGGAATATTTCTTTGAATATTGAACTATATTGAATTATTTCAACCTCAGAGCCATTACCAATAATTAAATGAACATCAATGCCTCACAAAAAGCCAAACAATTGAAATTTATCCTCTTAATCCCCCTTCCCAACTGCTACCAAGTCTGAGGTACACATAAATGCATTTCCCCCATTTATGCTTTTTGTCACCCCCTTCCTCGCTCGCAGTGTTTTACAGTGTAAGTTCTCTGGAGATAGGGGCTGGTTTATTTTTTGCCTATTAGAATATGTAAAAGGATCTCAGCACCGGTGTGGTTCTGAACCTGAAGTAATCTGTGGCTTCAGAGGGTCTGTGAATCGGGCTCAAAAAGAAAAAAAAAGATTTTTTAATTTGATTTCCTTCCTGTTATTTTAAAAATTATTTTTGTGGGAAAATAAATCTGTTAATGTCAAATTGTGTTATTAAGATATTGTTTCACTCCAGACAAGCATAGAGTGGCACTGCATGCTAGTGTATCCAATCAGGTAACACACAATCCTCATCATCGCTGTGTTGCACTGTTTTTCTGGGAAGGGTTTCATAGCTTCAGGGCTACTTTTGGGCAGGAACGCGCAGGAACGGAGTTCCGGCTGGCTTCAGAGTTGGCCACGCCCACTACAGCTAAAACCTCTGTGCTCGTGGCTACAGAGGGAAGGCCTGGAGAGCAAACACACACACCCCGTGACTCCGAAGCAGGCAGGCCGGAGGGGGCCCTGGAAGGATGGGGGAGACATTTAAGGGCCAGCTTGCCAGGCATCCCGCAGCTGTGGGGCAACTAGGCAAGTCAAGGGAAGACATGGGGGTGTGGCCTAATATGCTAATGAACTGTGCTGTTGGGGTGTGTGGCCTATTATGCTAACAAGTTTCTGCTGTTGGGTGTGGCCTATTAGGCTAATGAATATCTGCTGGGCTTTTTCTACAAAAAGAGCCCTGCAGCTTTCATCAGATCCTGAAAGGGGGTCCATAACCCAAAAAAGGTTAAGCGCAGCTCTACACTGATGGAGCTCTATAAATGGCGACAAGCATCATTATTTTTAAAAAAACTGAGAGAGAAGCGGGATCAGCCGTCAATCTCAGCCTTCAAGCGTGTGGGTTGGATATGCTACCCATGGGCCTGAGGAGTACCCATTAATATTCTCACAGGTGTCTGAGTGATAGAAATGACAAAGGGAGAGGAGGCCTTGAGGAACTCGTCGACAAGAAACTTTGTCCTTCTTCGAGGGTTCTGTTTATGCGCAACTAATCCATCGCCTTGGCAACCGGAGTCGGAATGAGCAGAAAATGGGTTGTGTGGGAGGGAAACCTGATGGAGGCACAGAAGCCGAGCATCATCATCTGAGGAGACCTTGCCCAGACGACTGAAAACATCAAAAAACCCCACAAATGGTGTGACACGAACTGCCAAGCGATTACAGACAAGAGGAGCATCGAATTTGAGGAGTGGTTATCTACTTTCCGATGTCAGGAATTCGTGATGGGGGCTGAGGGGAGGGGGCAGGGAATGGAAACCAGCAACAAGAACTTCTTTGTGGGTCACGTTTTTGGAAAGCAACTTTGGCTACCTCCCCAGTATCCAGGGACCAGATTGCGTCCATCACAGGGGCAAGCGAGGTGTTTCCATGGCACAGCTAGCTTTTGGATCACGCCAATCTTCTATAAAGCAAAGCCCTGGGTTGGGACCCAGTACGGAAGAGGGAGGGCTCCAGACCCCTTTTCCTACGCAAGCTTTTCTACCCAAAAACTGCTTCTCCCCAGCCATTTGCCCATTCAATCTGATCATCTCCCCCCACCCCAGCAGCTTTCCCATTCACAGGATAAAATATATCATCTTAATATAACAACAGTTGTGTTGCCATCGAGTCACAACCGACACATGGTGACCCTAGTTCCATGGGGTTTTCAAGACAAAAGATGAGCATAGGTGGTTTATCATTGCCTTCCTCTGCACAGCAACCCTGATTTTCCTTGGTGGTCTCCTGTCCAACCACTGACCCTGGTCAATCCCATTTAGTTTCCAAGTTCTGGTGATCTTGGGGCCAAGTATTTTTGAGTGGACAAACAGCAGGCAGGGAAAGGGTCAAGCTGCCAGAGCTACTCTTTAGGTGAAGAAAATGCTCACACTTTTCATATGTGCTCTTTATCTTGGCTCTTAGGAAGGTTCTTGAGCCCTTTCTACTTAATCTGCCGCATGAAAGCAAAAAGAAATGGCCTCATTGCAGGAGGCCAGTGAACACTACAGCCTCTCGGCTTCTGTTTTGTACAGGATATGGCACAGAATTATTTACGTACATACAATTCAGGAAGTTTCTGCATTCAACAGGATACGCAACAGCCAGAACCGTGGGATTAAATATGACTGTTTGATTTCTGTCATGCCTTACCGTTCTCGAGTAAATTTTAGAGAATGAAGAATCGCTGGCCGTTTCTGTCTGAGATTCCACAAATGGAGCATGTCATCTGAACTTGCGCTGACCAAAGCGCCCTGTTAAATTAGCAGAGGGTGAGCATGAACAAGTGTTACTACGAGCATGCAGACTTAAATTAGAACTCGGGTTCCACCTCAGAGTGCTTAATTTTTTACTGGATCCTGACTGCAAGTTTTTAATATAATACATATTTTTAAAAGGTTACCGGAAAGAGAAATACCATTGTTCATGAAACCAACCATAAGACCTTCCAGAATTAAAAAAAATTAATAATCGAATTAACTTAATGTAGCTAAATAGAACTGGGAAAATTGCCCAATTTAAGGATTAGCATCTACAAAATAATTACAGTTTGAAATTGCATCAGGAAAGAACCACAAGTAAGAAAAAAAACAACTATTGTGTAAAATCCCTTGGATAAATGGAGGGGTTAGAGGGGGCTCATTTCAGTTTACAGAGGAAACAGTCAAGCCCCATTCTCACTGAGACAATAAACCTGTGTTGAGACTATAGCACATAATCCTGCGCTATACTTTACTTGCAATTTGAAATGGTACGGCCCAGGCTGACTGCTTCAGTGGGAACTAAGCTGTTGGTACTGCACAGTACTCAAGTCTACAAAACACAAACCTAAGTCCAGTATTTCTGCCCATCTGTATACCCTCTTGGGCTCAGCTTTTCTTGGGGCAAAGGTGCCAGTACCATGGTGGGAACAGGATTGCCAGTCTCCAGGTGGGGCCTGGGAGGGCTGCCAGACCCTCCGGTGGAGGCGGGTATACCAGCTGCTGATCACCTGACCAGAGAGGGGACTTACTGGTAGAAAAAAGGCCTAGGGCACATTGCTGGCATTGCACAGGAAGTGATGTCATCATGCCAGCAACCTCTGCACAACGCTCTGGTATTTGGGCAAAAACTCTGTGGTAGAAGCTGGTTTTACCATAGAGTTTTTGTGCAAATACTAGAGTGTTGCCCAGAAGTTGCTAGTGTGATGACATCACTTCCTGTGTCATGCTAGCAATGTGACCTTGGCCTTCTTCATTCTACTGGTAAATCCCTCCATCACCCACTGGTTGCCAAGAGGGGCCTGGCAACCCTAGGGCCTGGATATCTCCCAGATTTACAACTGATCTCCGAGGATCAGTTCCCCTGCAGAAAATGGCTGCTTTGAAGAGTGGACTCTATGTAATTATACTCTGTTGAGGTCCCTCCCCAAACCCCACCTTCCATGGGCTCCACCCCGAAATCACCAGGTATATCCCAAGCAGGAGCTGGTAACCAGTGTTCCCTCTAAGCTGAGTTAGTGTGAGCTAGCTCACAGGTTTTTAGCCTCCAGCTCATACATTTTTGTCTTGGCTCAGGAAGGATGGCTCCAGAGCAAACTAATTTATACAGTAGCCCAGTTGCTTGCTCACAACTTTAATGCCAGCAGCTCACAAAGTAGAATTTTTGCTCACAAGGCTCTACAGCTTAGAGGGAACATTGCCGCCTTGATAAAGCCTACTCAAGTCCAAGATATGCCTCTTCTCCTAACCTAGGCAGGTCTCATTAGATCAGATCAGTTTGAGAAATTCAGCTTCCCATCTGTCTGCTGGGGCTCGTAGCCACCACTGAACCTCTAAGCCCAGTTTTTGAGTGCCTCAAGGGGGTTCTCAGAAC
>NW_015172647.1:63701-74311 GCF_001447785.1 Gekko japonicus | reverse complement strand
CGGCTCCTACTCATACGCCTGGTGGAAGAGCTCCGTCTTACAGGCCCTGCGGAACTGCACAAGGTCCCGCAGGGCCCGGATCTCCTCCGTGAGCTCGTTCTGAAAGGGGGAGCAGGAGTATATTGAAAAATGTTCTGAATCTCTCATGGAAAACACCTAAGCTTACATGTAGAAATTCCTAAGATTTCTCGTGCTACACAGAGCTTGCTTCGAGAGCTGCAAAATAGATAACGGACGGGCATTGCTAGAAAAACAGATTCGTTGCTGGAAAAACAGGCCCAAGCTAGGTAACGGAAAAGTACCAAGATGAGAATGAGGATGGGCCATGGGAGGGGGAAACTCTGGGCAGGGAAAAGTTCTGATTGGAAACAGGTAGAATGTGAGGGGGTGCGGCCAACTGGTTGCCCCAACAAGTTAGGGTATAAGAATTTCTGTGCTGCGCCACAGCTTCAGAGACGCCAGGGGGGCTGCCCTCCACGTCTCTCCATGCTTTGCAAATCACGCTACAAATAAAAGCTGTACTTGTTTGAGCCTCCGTGTGAAGTTTCCTGCTTGACGCGTGTCCGGTCATTTTCACACGTAACACTACCATCACAGGAAACAACACACTCAGCAACATGTCCCCATCTTCCCATTTAAGTAGTTTTTAAACATTACGAGAACCTCTCATAATACTGGCAGGCAGGCCTCAAAATCTACATCTCACAGTTGGCTCCCTAATCCCCCATAATCCTTTTACCATCTATTCTATTTTTGCCATCAGCTCAAGAGTTTCCTGTTCCTGCGTCCCATGTGAGATTTGGTTCCACATTCTCCTCAGCCTTTCCTTCCTTCCTTTCCCACTCCCTAAGGACTTTGTGTTTCAACATGTACTACCTCTACCTAAGATGGAAGAACCTCATGTGTCTACATACAGGACAGTCTGTTTTCCCTTCTCCTGCAAACAGCATACTCTCTTATATGTAGGCTATGCAAGGTTCTTTCAGAACCACCTCTTGCCCATTAAACTTCAGTGCCACTTAGGAGTCTTCTTCCAATTAGTTTTTCAGCCCTCAGTGTCCTATATTTTGCCCACACTTCTGCCCCTAAGTCTGTCAGCCACTGACTTTTCACTTTAATATACAAAACTGGAGTGTCCTTCTAACGCTATCCCCTTCCGTTCGCAGATAAAATGCTCATCAGAACTCTCTCTGTGACAGCCAATTGCTTCACCACCTTCATCGCTGCCACACAAAGAATTCGTTATTGGCCTTTCACCTCAGCTTACAAAGACACAATATCACACACATTCTAGGGCTGACAGCCTCAGTATATACGTTTGTGAAGATTCCATGACACCATCAATACTCCTTTATGTATTATAATATTAAAAATGGAAAGGAGCAAGCATGAAAGAAAATGACGTAATAATAGGTGCGTACTGTACATAATGACATTTTGGCTTCTCTCCCTGTATCCTACCAAGATCCCTCCCCCTGAAGATAAAAATTTCATATAGTTCAGACAGACAATCTGTTGTTCTCATTAACTGAAAGCAAAAGAAGCCCCGTCCTCCACATGACTGCGAGTAAAGATCTGCATTCAGTAAATGTAGCCTTACCTCATTAATTAAAAACTGAAGCTGCACAACTGCAGCGCCGCTTTCGTGTTGGCAGTAACAGTCAACACCCGGTCGGCCCAATCTGTTAAGAGTCAAAGTCAAGGATCAGTTTGCCTAGGCTGAGAGCTGGAATCACAGCAAAACACAGTGCACCGCAGTCGATCGTTGTCTTTGCTTATTAGGGGGAAACAGCACAGAAGCAGGCTGCACAAAAGGGCAGAGGGATCGCAGCCACAGAGAAGGCAGTATATATACCCAGCTTTTATATATACAGCAAACTGCTTTGCAGATGGAAATAGATGTATTTCGCTCCCATTAAGGAGAACTGTTGTAGGACGAAGCAAATCAGCAGCGACTCAAAAAGGGTGGTCTAGCCCCAAGAAATGCTGGCTGGGATGCAATGCTTCAGGATCCTATTTCTACCTGAGATGGTCCTGCACATTCAGACTTTTGGGGAGCTAATAATGTGCAAGATTTAGAGAAATCACAGGTCGCGAAGTCCCAGTCAGTTCCAAATTGATCCTTCTTCCTGGGAGCTGGAAAGATACTTTTTTCTTCTTCTTAACTTTGAAAGATTGACATTATATTTATTTAAAGCATTTGGACAACGGCTTTTTAACTTTGACAAAATCAGAAACACAGAGCAGTTACTTTGAAAGAAAAGCTGAATACAAAACAGGAAAGACTTAACCCTAAACCATACAGCAGTCTCTACAGCACCAATATTCGAAGAAAACTGGAAAGCAGTCTCTACAGCACCAATATTCGAAGAAAACTGGAACATCTTCTGAAATGGTTAAGTCTTACATGTCCATCAGAAGCTGGGTAGAGAAAGGAATCTGATACTCTCAGTAGGGTTTGCCTGGTCCCTCCTGGCAACCGGCAGGAGATGGGGGGACTTACGAGGAGGAAGAGAAAGGCCTAGGCCTCACTGCCGGCGTCACACAGGAAGTGACGTCATCACACCAGCGATGTCCAGGTGACATTCTCGTATTGGGGGAAAAAATCTATGGTAAAACTGGTTTCCACCATAGAGGTTTTGCCCAAATACCAGAGCGTCACTCAGATGTCGCTGACGTGATGACGTCACTTCCTGTGTGACACCAGCCACGAGGCCTAGGCCTTCTCCTTTCTCCTGGTAAGTCCCCCCTGCCGGCCAGCTGATCTGTGGCTGGGGGTAGGGGCTGGCAGAGGGGGAACCCCAACCTCCACCGGGGGGGGGGGTGTCTGGCAACCCTAACCCTTAGAAAGGCATTGTCATAAGAAAAGGAACTTGATTCCTGACTGAAGCCGGTGGGACTGCCCAAGAGAAAAGGATAATTTACTGGGACTGATGCGGGGAAATAATAAAGAGGAATCTAGTAATGTTTTACAGTCTAACAAGATTTTATTCCAGCATAAGCTTTCATGGACTAGAAGCCACTTCTTCAGAAGCAATCCAATGGCTCCTCACTTGCATGGAAAAAACAACAACCAGCAGGCTCAAAAGGTAGAGTTGCCAGCTCTGGTTTGGGAAATTCCTGGAGATTTTGGGGGAGAGCCTGAGGAAGGCGGGGTGTGGGGAGGGGAGGAGTAGAATGCCATACAGAGTCCACCCTCCAAGACAGCAAGGCTTAGATCTGCAGCCGGGGCCCCCAACCTTTCTGAGCCTGCAGGCACCTTTGGAATTCTGACACAGTGTGGTGGTCAAGGCCACAAAACGGCTGCCACAAAATGGCTGCTCCAGTGTGATACATGCCACCAAGTGTCAACAATGTCCTTCTTATATCTCCATTGGGTAAATCGGTCAGGTTTGTTTTTGCTTTTCCTTACCTCCTGGATAACAGGACTGCCCAGTGAGGAACCACGGTATTACATTTGAAGAATCTGGGCTCCAGTCTAGTTTACAGTGCAATAAAATGGTGTCAGTGTTTAAGGTGTTACTAGATTCCTCTTTATTATTTTTGCTGGGACATGGCTAACAGATTAGGGCCGCCACTGGCCAGGTCTATTGCTATAGCAACATATCTCCCACCCATGGGCTCTGGGCTCCCATAGGCGCTCAGTGGTGCACTGGGAACAACATGAAGAGAAAGACAGCATTGTAGGAACACCGCAACATCCCTTTCAGTTATGTCGCCCATAAGTTAGATCAAGAAGTGTTGCCATGTTAGTCTGTCTGTAGCAGTAGAAAAGAGCAAGAGTCCAGTAGCACCTTCAAGACTAACAAAATGTGTGGCAGGGTAGGAGCTTTCATGAGTCACTGCTCACTCCTTCAGATATCTGAAGAAGTGAGCAGTGACTAACGAAAGTTCATCCTCTGCCCCAAATTTTGTTAGTTTTGAAGGTGCTACTGGACTCTTGCTCTTCTCTACTGTAGCCAGAAGTGACATCACAGACCTCTATGATAAATGGGAAATTCCTAGAGTGTCACTGCAACGTCACCCTGCCCCACCCCCCAAAGCTCTCAAGGACCCCAAAAGCCCTCTCAGGTACTGACGGGTGGAATCTAAGAGGGCTCATGGGTTTACATCAGGAGAGGTGGTCCTTCCAATATGTGGACTCCAGATCAGGAAGATATTTGTTAAATAAACATGGCTTGATGTGTGAATCTGCCTCAAATCACACTAACTTAGCCTGATTCAGTCAAGAAAAGCGAAGCATACAAACATGGTGGTGTATCCACTGTATCTTACCTGAATGAATGTGCAAGAAAATTAACCAATGGAACAAGCTGTACAGTATAGATGATGAAATCACATAGCCTTGTGCATTACCAAAGGATACATTCGAATGGTGCCTGTTCTTGTCCCAATTGCCAGGATCTTCTGAACCGGGTCGAAAGCTAAGGCAGTGGGCAAATATGGAAACCCATGGCGAACTGTCTGCAAGAGGGGGAAAAGACTTCTTTGAAGCATGGGCGTGGTAGCGTCCCCTTGTAACATTTCATATTCTAATCATCTGTGATACACAAGATCTAGATACCCCAAAACAATCAACAGGCTGACAGCTTTTAAAAATTGTTTAACGGATTCACCATCTGACTTTTTTTAACAGTTACAATTCACCAATAGTTACAGTACTACAACGCCTCGGTATAGAGACCAAATGCAGATTGGTCTGTGTGCTATTGTGTTCCCCATAGCAACCTATGGCTGCAAAAGTTGGACCATGAAGAAGCAAGACAGGGGGGAAATTGACTCATTTGAGCTGTGGTGCTGGAGAAGGCTCCTGCGCATTCCTCGGACAGCAAAGGTGACAAACAAGCAAGTATTGGAGCACATGAAACCAGACATGTCATTGGAAGGAAAAACCCATAAAACTGTGACTGACTTATTTCGGCCATGTCATGTCATGTGGAAGAACTCACTACAAAAAGCAATTATGCTTGGATTGGTTACTGGCAAAAGAAAACCAGGCCACCAAAGAACACGGTGGTTAGACACCATAAAAGTCAACACCAGCCTGAGCATGGAAGGACTCAAAGAAACAGTACAAGATTGGAAAACATGGAGAGAGCTGGCCCGTAGAATCGCCAAGAGTCGGACACGACTGAATGGATAACAACAAGAACAACGCTTTCATCTATACACTGAAAGTGGCCTACATCATTCTCCTGCCTTCCGTTGTCTCCTCACAACAACCCTGTGTGGTAATGTCACAATCCTAGGCCTGAGGCTAGAGTGGAGCAGCCTGCAGGCCTCAAGACAGCTTTCCCTCATGCCAGCTCTGGGTTGGGAAATACCTGGAGATTTTGGGGGTAGACCCTGAAAAGGGTGGGATTTGGGGAGAGGAGGGACTTTAATCTCCCTTATATATAAAAGCCGGCCTCTAACATTCTAAACAGTTTGCTGTTCTGAGGTAAAATGTGTCCAATCTCCAGGTGAGGGCTGGAGATCACTCAGAATTACAACTGCATTCCAGATGGCAGAGATCAGTTCCCCTGGAGAAAATGGTGGGCTCTGTGTCCTTATATGCTGCTGAGGTGGCGCCCGTATGACATCCAATGTGACGTAGCAGTCAGGGCTTCAGAGCACGGGAGAGGCTGCAGGTGTGTGGGGGGTGGGGGGTGGAAAGCTGAAGAGTGAGGGGGAAATAAAGGTAGGTTGATGATTGGCTGGGGAGGAGATAGGGTTGCCAACTCCAGGTGGGAAATTCCTGGAGATGTGAGGGATGGAACCTGGAGAGGGTGAGGTTTCAGGAGACGTGGGACCTCGAACAGGTACAAAGCCATAGACTCCATCCAAACCAACCATTCCCTTCTGGGGAACCATCGTTGCCAATCTCCAGGTGAGGGCTGAAGATCACTCACAATTACAACTGTTCTTTAGATAGCAGAGATCAGTTCCTCTGGATAAAATGGTGGACTCAGTGTCATTATACCCTGCTGAGGTCGCCACAGCAAATTGGCACTGAGTATCCAAGGCCAGGGCACCCGCCCAGAGCCTCTTTCTAGAGGCCGTTGTATTTATTTCCACAACGAGCCTTTTTCCTAGTAGGGTATAATGCCATAGAGTCCACCCTCCAAAATAGCTGTTTTCTCCAGCTAAACTAATCTCTGTTGCCTGGAGATCAGCTGTAATAGTGGGAGGTTGGCAGCCCTACCTCACACACAGGCTTCAGGCCTTGACACCCATTTCCCTGCAGGCCTACATTTCCCCCAGCACCCTGCGTTACCCGGAAGTGATACCATCACGCTAGGCATATCACCAGGGGGATGCTCTTGTATTCAGCTAGAAACTCTATAATACCATAGAGTTTTCAGGCCAAATGCTAGAGCATCTCCCCGGCGATGTGCCCGGTACAATGACGTCACCTCCGGGTGATATCATTGTGCCAGGCACATTGGCCCAATCCAGGCACTTTGGGGGCAGGGTTCCCCCCACCGTCCATATCTGGGATGGCAGGTTGGGGGCCCCCAAAGCGGGCAAACCCCCCTGGGGGATTTGGCAACCTGATAGTCCAGATCCAGCTAAAATTAATAGTACCCAAGTCCCACTGAAACCATAAATTAATCATGACTAAGGTGAAGTGCCACTGCTTCCAATGGGACTTATTAACACAAATTTCAGGTCAGCCCCGATAGCCACCACCAGGCTTTATTTGAATTTGGGTTCCACTTGGTGGTAGAGCATCTGCTTTGCATGCAGAAGGCTGCAGATTCTTTCCCAAGTGTTTAATATTGATTAATCCGAAACGTTTTTGTGCTGCCTTTGCTCCCGATCAGGGTACACAGTTAATACAGTTAACAGTATAAAATAATTCCATTAAAAACACATCAACAGACAACACTAGAAAGAGGGCTAGTAACTTGTATCAGGAGTATGCTAGACGAAACAAAAAAACCTTCACCTGCTGGCAAAAGACACCACTAGAGGGAGTCAGACAAACCTTCCTGGCGAGGGAGTTCCAAAGTTTCGGGGCCACGACCAAGAGGGATCTTTCTTGGGTGATCACCCATCTAGCTTCAGACGGAGGGGACAACCGAAGTGAATGGGTAGGTTCATACAGGAGGAGGTGGTCTTTAAGGAAAAGGCCGTACAAAGCTTTAAAGGTCAATACCAGTGCTTTGAATTGAGCCCGGAAGCAAATTGGAAGCCAGCATAGACAGAACAAGACTGAAGTGATATAGTCCCTTCAACCCACTCCAGTCAACACTTCTAATGGCAGCATTCACTACCAACTGCGGTTTCCTGACAGTCTTCAAGGGCAGCCCCACAAAGAGTGCATTGCAGTAATATAATATAGATGTTACCAGGGCATGCACAATAGTACATCCAGTTAAAAGGATTTCAAGCACGGCCCCAGCCTGAGGCCCTTTGCGACCCCGCCCTCCAAAGGGTTAAAGGGGCCAACAGTCCGACTCAGTTCAGTGTGAGGCAGCGCCATTTTCATCCTGTGCCCTTAGGCCGGTCACTATCCATGTAATCTCAAAAAGAGCGACACCCTTCTAAGCCCAACGACCCCCATAGGTTGAGATGGGCGTACCTCTGCTTAGGGCTGCGATGTAGGGCAGTCCCTGCTTTGTGAAGTGGGAAGGCTAAGTGGAAGACACCAGTGAAAACTGTAAAGCACTCTGCAGATTCAGAGTGGTGTGATAGTGCTCAGCATTTCATCGAATCACAGAATCACAGTCGGAAGGGGCTCTACAGGCCATGTAGCCCAACCCCCTGCTCAGTGCAGGATCAGCCTAGAGCATCCCTGAAAAGTGTCTGTCCAGCCGCCGCTTAAGGACTGCCAGGGAGTGGGAGCCCACCACCTCCGGAGGCAGCCGATTCCACTCTTGCACAACTCTCACTGTAAAAATGTTTTTCCTAATATTCAGCCGGCACCTTCCCGCCCTTAATTTAAACCCATTCTTGTGAGTCCTCTCCTCTGCTCCCAACAGGAACAGCTCCCTGCCCTCCTGTAAGTGACAGCCCTTTCCCAAACCACTCCACATACATTGTCTTAATAATTTTTATAAGAACTCTCTGATGGAGGCAGGGTTGCTAGATCTCTCCTGGCCACCCACTGGGAAGGGCAGCGGGTAGGGCTTTCAGATCCAGGTTGGGAAACTCTTAGAGATTTGGGGATGGAGCCTGGGGAGGACAGGGACCTGAGTGGAGTACAATGCCACAGAGTCCACCCTCCAGAGCATCCATCTTCTCCAGGGGAACTGATCTCTGTAGTCTGGAGATGAGCTGTAATCCCGGGGGATCCCCAGGCCCCACCTGGAGGCGGGCATCCCTCCTCAGCAGTACATGTTCATAATGTATGAAAAGAGCATGAAGGATGTTGGTTGTTAATATCCATCACTCAGATCATAAGGATCTAAGTGACAGCAGGCAAGCTGCTGATAAGTCCTGACCGGTTCAGACCAGATAAGGTATGAGGTCAGTAATCATGACTCAGCTTGAAGCTGATTGGACACTCAATGTATATAAGTGGACATGTACTTGCTCTGTATTCTCTTCTCTTTGGATATGGTGTTTGGCGGAGCAGTTTGTCAGTGGAGTGTATATATTGTAAATAAATCTGTATATAGTTTACCACTGGACTGTATTGGTGTGGTGCTATACAGAACCTCCTCTGCAGTGAATGCTGGTGAGTGCTGGAGTGGCTGGAAAAGTCCTGGTGGCTGGTGGTGCTGGAAAGTTGCTTCAGACGCACTGCGCAACAAAGGACACATAACAGAACAGGGTTGCCAGGTCTGGGTTGGATAATACCTGGAGACTTTGGGGGTGGATCCGGGAGAGGGCGGGGTTTGGGGAGGGGCCTCAGCATGGCACACAGCCATGGACTCCACCCTTCAGAGCAGCCATTTTCTCCAGGGGTGCTGATCTCTGTCAGCCGGAGATCCATTGTAAAAGCGGGAGATCTCCAGGCCCCACCTGGAGCCTGGCAAGCCTATAACAGAACCACTTAACTACAGACACATCCGTAGCATTTGCCCCTGGTTAAGTAACCCACAGATATGCTCAGAGCAATCAGCTTCTCCAGGAACTATTCTTGTTCCTTTCGACTGGGCGGGGGTTGCTTTGTTACGTGCTCCAGGCCTTCAGGGTGGGGTGGGCTATGGATAAAGAAACCCATGAGATCCCTGGTCCAAACAGGGGCTTATTAGGAAAACACCCTTGGAGACAGAGAGTCCCCGGCGATCTAAATTTATTCCCAGCCACCTGTACCTTTTTAATGCATACACAAAGAGACGTGTGTTTGCCTACATTCCCTTGCCAAGAAAACAGGAACTGCTGAACTGAAGCTGCCTGCCTGCATAGATCCAAGGATGCTTATAAATAGCTCACCATTACCTCATTGCCCCCATTGCCCCCCCCCCCCCCGTCTTCCTTGGCAATTCAGACCTACACACGTGTACCGGCAGCATCAGCCTACAATGGAGGGATTGGAAGGTGGGCAGAGACAGGCCTAGATCAGGACAAACTTGTGCAGAGCCTACCTCAGTGGGCTGCAGCACAGGAGTGTCGAAAATGAGGCTGCCAGGGCCCTTTTTAATTTTTTTTATTTTATCTGTTTAATCGATGAATTGCTTATTCCCTACAATGTAAGGCTCTAGGCTAGGGGTGTCAAACATGCGGCCCGGGGGCTGGATCAGGCCCCCAGAGGGCTTCCCTCAGGCCCGCAGTGGAACTGGGCCATCTCCTGCTTCTAGTTCTGCTACTGCATCATCGCGTGCTTCGCCAGACTCTCTTAATCACTCGGCCATTTCATGTTTTAACCTGGGTCCTAGACTCAGAACTCTGAGCATGAGATTTCTGTGGTGAATGTCAATAAATTGAAAAGTAGGTTTGCAGTTTACGGAGCTAATGTTTTAAGCATGTTTTTATTTTAAGTAAAAAAAAGAATCTTTGTGTTTGTGTCCTTTATAAAGTTTATATCTCCGCTACCTGGCATTACATTTTATGAACCACATGGACCGGCCCAACAGCGTCTCATTTATGTCAGCTCCGGCCCTCATAACAAATGAGTTCGACACCCCTGCTCTAGGCAATGTACAAGCATTAACTGACAGCCAGTTTGGTTTAGTGGTTATGAGGGTGGGCTCCAATCTGGGAGAACCGGTTTTGATTTGCCACTCCTCCACATGCAGCTGCTGGTGTGACCTTGGGTCAGTCAGAAGTTCTCTCAGAGCTGTTCTCTCAACGGCAATCCTCAAGAGAGCTCTCTCAGCCCCACCTGCCTCACATCACAGGGTGTCTGTTGTGGGGAGAGGAAGGGAAAGGAGATTGTAAGCCGCTGTGATACTCCTTCGGGTAGTGAAGGGCGGGGTATAAATCCAATCTCTTCTTGTTCTTCTTAAAAACAAAATTAAGAGTAAAAACTGCAAATTATGTCAGATATCAGTCGAACATTCCTTTGTTATAATACTCTGGGCTGCGTCGCTGTCTCGTGGGCAGGTGAGGAGAGGGCCGAAGAGAAAATGGGGGAAAGGAAAAAGAGGAGGAGGGTGCCGGCCAGGGCTCTTTTTGTAGAAAAAGCCCAGCAGGAACTCATTAGCATAATAGGTCACACTCAACAGCAGAAACTCATT
>NW_015172647.1:34044-63525 GCF_001447785.1 Gekko japonicus | reverse complement strand
CGTTCCTGTGTGTTCCTGCCCAAAAATAGCCCTGGTGCCAGCCATGATGAAACCGTCGCTGTCCTCAACCCAAAGCCTGGCAGAACACCTCCGCCTTACAGGCCCTGCGGAACTGCATTAAGTCCCACAGGGCCCCAGTGGTATTTGGCAGGGAGGCCCACCAGGTCGGAGCCCGGGCTGAGAAAGCACTGGCTCTGGTAGAGGACAGCCAAATATCTTTAGGGCCAGAAACAGGCTCGTAGCTACAGTGGGGCATCTCGGGGCCTCCCCCCCCCCGACTTCCCATCCAGCCCAGGGCCCCCGACTTCCAATTTTTTAATTTATTTGTGGCGCTCCTTGGGGGGGTGCAGGGTGCCCCCCGACTTATTTAAGGCCCCCCTGAATTTCAAAAATCCTGGTTATAGGCCTGGCCAGAGACTACCAGTAGATTATTCTCAGCGGAGCACAATGCTCTCCCAGGTACATAGCAGAGTCCCCGAAGCAGTCTGTGCCACCGCAACGGCACTGCACACCAGCCAGGCTGGGATTGACACAAACGGGGCTTCAGGCGTGTGACGAATGAGAAGGCACTTTTTAAAAAAAATGTGCTCGTCCCCAGCTTCGAAAAGTATGACAGTTGGGTTTCAGTCTCCCTGCACCTAACACACGTAATTTTGATGGGTGCAGGGGAGAAATAGGAAGAAACACAGAGTGGAACTGGACATTACACAAGACATAAAGCTGGCCCCCACACATAGGGTTGCCAGCCTTCAGGTGGGGCCCGGAGATCTCCCGCTTTTACAGCTGGTCTCCAGCTGACAGAGATCAGCTCCCCTGAAAAAAATGGGCTGCTCGGAAGGGTGGACTCTGTATGGCATTGTAGCATGCTGACGCCCCTCCCCTCCCCAAGCCCCGCCCTCTCCTGGATCCACCCCCAAAGTCTCCAGGTATTTCCCAACCCAGACCTGGCAACCCTGCCCCACAGGGATTACTTAAATAAAAAAAACCACCGTTATATTTCTTTAATAGGGTTGCCAACTCCGGGTTGGGAAATTACTGGAGATTTGGGGGTGGGCGGGGTTTGGGAAGGGGAGGGACCTCAGTTAAGAGGTTATGCCATAGAATCCACCCTCCAAAGCCTCCGTTTCCTCCAGGGGAACTGACCCCTGTGTTCTGGAGGTCAGTTGTAATTCTGGGATGTGCCCAGGCCCCACCTGGAGATTGGCAACCCCAATTACTGAGTAACTTACAGGCATACACACAGAGCACTACTTTCCACAAGCACTGCTTGTTCTCCACTGTTCATCTTGCCCGTCCCAGACAGTCATACCTACAACAGAATCTCATGTTTGCAAACGTCACTGCTGGATCCCGTTGAATTATGTTCCAGAGGATACGAATTATCTTTGTTTTCCCACAGTAACCGCAGTGGAGTCATCCTGATCGCTGGCACCCAGACAGTCATCTGTGTTTACTTCAAAAACCTATCCTCAGAGGGAAAGAACAATTTCCCCCCCCCAAAAAAGTCTCCTGGAAATCCTCAAGGCAAGAACATAAATGGAGATTCAAGACCAGTTAAACAGATAACAAGGCTGTTAAGGGTCATTCTGTGCTAGCGGAAGCCAGAAGTACTGTTCTGGGGCTGAAAAGCCCAGATTCCTTTGGTCGTTTTGCCTAACGTCTTATGTGAGCCAGGGACTTCGTGAAAGAATTCAATGGCTCTTCTCGCCATGGGTGGGTAATCTATCTGAGTAGGTATTATTTACCTGGAAAAGTGAAGTGTGAAATGTGTGCTCTACAGATATGTGTGGGAGAAAAACAACTTTTCAGTCTTGGATTTAGAACGAACGAGACTCTGAGAAGCAGGGAATCTGCAGACGCTGTGGTCCAAAACAGACAAGAGTCAGTGACTTCTAAAGGAGAATGTCCTCTTTTGGAGTGGGAACATGACGAGTGGGGGAAGAAATGGGTCAAATCATCCAGCCTGGCATGATTTCACTCACCAAAACTGACCCCCTTGCTAATAAGTCATTGCCTGTTTTTTTAATCTCTCTCTCTTTCTTGAAAAGTCCAATTTGGTCAATCATTAAGAAGCGCCAGGGGTCATTTCCTGCAGGAGTGCACAGGAGCGGAGCTCCGGCAGTAAAGAGCCCAGGGGGCGGGCACATACAACAAACCCCGCCCCCTGCTCCCAGCAGCCCTCAGTCAGAGCAAGAAGCAGCCAGGTAAGTTGCAGAGCCCTCCCCCCAGCCCAAAACAGTCAAGTGGCACCTTTAAGACCAAGTTTTATTCAGGTTCCTTTTTTCCCTCCTTCGGAGGACAGATTTGCACCTTCCCCCCCCCCCATAGCTAGCCATCCAAAACAGTCCAGTGGAGCCTGAGCGGTGGGTGTTGCCTTCTGACACACTTCCGGTGATGTCAGGGGGTGTGGCATATGCAAATAAGTTATGCTAATGAGTTATGCTAATGAGCTCCTGCACCTCTTTTTCTATGAAATGACTCCTGAGAAGAGCTAATTGTTTCAGAGTTTCTGGGTGCTTCTGTATTTTGGATTGGATTCTTCTGTACCATATGGACTATCGAACTTGTTTGCTTATGACTTGTTTGCTGTGAGCATGAAGGATAGGATAAAGGAAATAAAGGGATAAATGTTTCAGAGCATAGCCGTGTCGGCCTGCAGTTGGACAGTCGGATTCAAGTCTGTTAGCACTTTGAGACTAACACGATTTTCAGGATATGAGCAATGCTTCCTCTAAGCTGTAGAATCTTGTGAGCAAAAATTCGACTTTGTGAGCTACCAGCATTAAAGTTATGAGTGAGCGATCTGGCTACTGCATAAATTAGCTTGCTCTGGAGCCATCCCTCCTGAGGTAAGACAAAAATGTGTGAGCCGGAGGCTAAAAAACTATGAACTAGCTCACACTAACTCAGCTCAGAGGGAACACTGGATATGAGATTTTGAGAGTCAAAGCGCCCTTCGTCAGATATGAGTAGGAATGCAGATCTCGGAGTCTTTATATCCCAGTTAGAAAGTGGGAGCGTTACTGTACAGAAGGAACCCAAGATGCAAGGGTACAATGCGTGTTGTAATCAGCTTGAGTAGAGCAGGGAGGAAATGCTTAGTTTCTCATTGGCTTTGACCCTGGAAAGCAGCGGTGGCACGGTTCACAAGTTGCTGTCTGGGAATACCTGCTGAAGGAGTGGATTTGCCGTCACTACACCATGCTTCTGTAGTTGCAAACGAAAGACAAGTCTCAGGGGTTCTCTCACCCAAAGAATATGAAACCATTTAGGAGAGTAAGAAAAAAAGAAGAAGAGGAGGAGGAGGAGAGATTGGATTTATACCCCGCCCTTCACGTGTAGTCTCAGAGCAGCCTACAATCTCCTTTCCCCTTCCCTCCCCACAACAGACACCCTGTGAGGTAGGTGGGGCTGAGAGAGCTCTTTCGAGGACTGCTCTTGAGAGAACAGCTCTGAGAGAGCTTGTGACTGACCCAAGGTCACACCAGCAGCTGCATGTGGAGGCGTGGGGGGGTCAGACCACGCTCCTAACCGCTACACCAAACTGGCTGAGTCCAGTGGCACCTTAAAGACCAACAAGATTTTTGGGTTATCAGCTTTCAAAGGTCAACACTCCCTTGGTCAGAGATCTGACAAAGGGAACCTTGACTCTCAAAAGCGTATACCCTGGAAATCAGTCTTCAAGGTGCCACTGGTCTTCCACTGCAACCAACATGGTTGCCCACCTGAAAAGAACCCCTTTG
Source organism: Gekko japonicus (assembly GCF_001447785.1). Classification (NCBI taxonomy): domain Eukaryota; kingdom Metazoa; phylum Chordata; class Lepidosauria; order Squamata; family Gekkonidae; genus Gekko; species Gekko japonicus. Next base: position 59,782 of record NW_015172647.1, on the reverse strand, counting down.
GTGTTTCCTCTGGCACCTCTTACTGCTTTAAGGAGGGGGGCTGTAACAGATACACCCCTAATTTGGTGCACACCAGGGACGAAGCCAGGATTTTTTAATAAATTGGGGGCATTTTTAAAAATCCCGGGGCACGGGGCAGGCCGGGAGGGAGCCCTCCCCCGCCGTCGCTAAAGCAGCAGCCCCAGGAGACGGGGTGTGTGTGTGTGCTGGATTGACCACCACGCCAACACTGCCACTTTGCTTCTTTCCTGCGCCCTGTCCGGCAGCGTCTTGTCTGGGAACGGAGGGTGGGGCTGGCTGGTGAGGCTGCAGGGAGAGGGCAGGGGCAGGACTCCAGCAGGCAGGCTCAGCTCCAGCAGGCAGGCTTGGTGAGACTCTTGACTAACCTTTTTAGGTTCTGAATTCTAGGTTTAGGTTCAGTTTCCCCCCCCCTTTTTTCTTCTTCTTCCCCTGCAACCAACATGGCTGCCCACCTGAAAAGAACCCCTTTGGTGTTTCCTCTGGCACCCCTTACTGTTTTAAGGAGGGGGGCTGTAACAGACACACCCCTAATTTGGCGCTCACCAGGGACAAAGCCAGGATTTTTAAATAAATTGGGGGCATTTTTAAAAGTCCGGGGGCACGGGGCAGGCCGGGAGCCCCCCCGCCGTCGCTAAAGCAGCAGCCCCAGGAGACGGGGGGGCCTGGATTGACCACCCCGCCAACACTGCCACTTTGCTTCTTTCCTGTGCCCTGTCCGGCAGTGTCCTGTCTGGGAACGGAGGGTAGGGCTGGCTGGTGAGGTTGCAGGGAGAGGGCAGGGGCAGGACTCCATCAGGCAGGCTCAGCTCCAGGAGGCAGGCTTGGTGAAGGCAATGGTGTGGCACAAAAGTATAAAATAAGGATTTTTCGGGGGGGCTGAGCTGGATGGGAAGTCATGAGGCCTTCGTGATAAGTCGGGGGGCTGGGCCCCAAGAGGCCCCACTATGGGCCTGGTACTCACATTCCTGGTTGCAAACCTTAGTGCAGTGAAGAACAGAGAAGATATCCCATCTGGGGTTACATGAGAACCCATGCACATGGAAGCTTATAACCAGAATTCAACTTTGCATCTCCTTCTGTTCACTCAGGGCTCGGGGACCTCTCCCCCCCCCCTGCTGTCAAGTCACAGCCGATTTTGGGCGACCCGGTGAGGTTTTCAAGGCAAGAGATGTTCAGAGGTGGTTTGCCATTGCCTGCCTTTGCGTCGTGACCCTGGTATTCCTTGGAGGTCTCCCTTCCAAACACTGGCCACAGCTGACCCTGCTTATCTTCCAAGATCAGCTGAGATCAAGCTAGGCTGGGCTATCCAAGTCACAGGAGTTAGGCCTCAGTTATTTAGGGTTGCCAACTGCCTGGAGGGAAAAAATGTCCTGTCCCTTTAATAAAGGTCCGATGGTACGTTATTGATAACAAGTGGTGTTATTTACCTCCACGCCATGCAAAGCTTCAAGCTGCCCGTTTCCACACACTGAGCCGCCATTAAAGAGAAGCGACTTCTCACCCCTCCAAACTGTCGGCATCTCTTGTTTTCCCTTTGTTCACGGATTTTCCTGTTCCTCTAAGAACCCCACCAATGGGCAGTGTTCCCTCTAAGCTGAGTTCGTGTGAGCTAGCTCACAGTTCTTTAGTCTCTGGCTCACAAATTTTTGTCTTTGCTCAGGAAGGAGGGCTCCAGAACAAACTAATTTATGCAGTAGCCGGATCGCTCGCTCACAACTTTAATGGGCAGAAGCTCACAAAATAGAAATTTTGCTCACAAGGCTCCACAGCTTTGAGGGAACATTTATCCAATCGCTCCATTTTTATTTTCCTGGTTGTTTGTTTTGGTTTGTTTTGGTTTTTTAAAGCCTTTTCTGCTTCTCCTCTCAGGATATTCCGTTTTCTCTCTTGGGCGCCCCGATTTCGAGTCTTGCTCTCCCTTCTTCAGATGTAGGGCAGCCTCTGTATGCTCAGCCAGCCGCCTTCCTACAGCTCGAGCACACTCTGGAGACTCCGGCCGTCTCCGTAATAAGGTTTCTGCTATTTACAAATTTCAACGGAGGAGGAAGTACAGGAACACATTAGACAATGCAGGAAACGTTTGCCTCAGAGCAGAAGCAGCGAGTTGGCGCTCCCGGAGCATCAGACCCGAAGGGCACACGCCACTTCTGCCAGCCCTTTATCTTTAAAAAGCAAACAAACAACCAGCAGATGCAGCCAACTTACCAGTTCCAGGCTGGGAGATTCCTAGAGATTTGGGGATGAAGGAAGGGCAGTGTCTGGGGAAGAGGCCATACAATCCACCCTCCCAAGCAGCCATTTTCTTCAAGGGAACCAATCTCTGTAGTCAGGAGATCAGTTGTAATTCTGAGATGGCTTCAGGCTCCACCTGGAGGTTGGCACCACATCTTATCTGTGCTTTTAAAGCAAACTCAGTTTTTCTCAGGGCAAAGTCCCAAATATGGAGGAAAGGAGGGAATAATGACTTCCGGAAGCGACCTCTCAATTTTAGTCCCCCCCCGGTCAGCCCCCCCTTTTCCTATAGAGTGCTGTACTAATTATTCACGGGATCCCCAACCTTTTTGAGCAGGTGGGCACCTTTGGAATTCCGACATACTGTGGTGGGTGCAGCCAAAAAAGGCTGACACAAAATGGCTGCTGAGGGAGGTGGGGTCAGCCACAAAATGGCTGCCTAGGGTTGCCAGGTGTTACCTAGCTGCTGGTGGGGGGCTCCAGCCTGGGTTCCCGGATCTTCTCTTCTGGTATGCGTGTGAAGCGCGCGTACCACGATGACATCACCTGGAAGTGATGTCATCATGGCAGAAACATAATGCAGGGGACACTCTAGCATTTGTCCAAAAACTCTATGGTCACCATAGAGCTTTTAGCCAAATGCTAAAGCATCCCCCATGTGACACACCCGGAGCGATGACATCACCTCTGGGAGCTTAGAGGAAGCCTTGCCTTGGGAGGTGTCAGGAAAGGGGTTGGCAGGCACCAGGGCACTCCCGGACAGCGGGAGTGCTCCCCAGGCTCTCCCCAGGCTCTCACCTCGACAAGCACCACCCCCGAATCTCCAGGAATTTCCAAGGCCAGAGTTGGCAAGCCCAAATGGAGACCAGAGCAGAAGAAGCGGGTGCTCTTTAAGTGTTAACTCGCTGTGGTAGTCGACTGAGGAGAAACAGGCAGTTTAAATTTAATTAAGGAAATGGACTAGAACAGAGATGGCGGCCTGCCTTAATTACAGCATACGATATTGCAGAAGCCTTAAAGAGATTACAGAGTATGTTTCAGGGGCAAATGGTGGCGGCGGATCATGTGGAATGAACAAGGAAGCGATACAGTGCTTGTCAAATTAAATCAATAATCCATATTCCCCGTGATGCAGGGTTTTCCTTTCCTATCCTCCCCTTTGTTGAAGCTTCACAAAACAATGCTCTTGAGCTGCGGAAATAGCTATAACTTAAGGGATGGAAGGGCTTGGGGGGAGGGGAACTGGCTAGAGACAAAGTTACCGGGGTGGGGGGGGGTGTTTCTCACGAACTAAAAAATTCCAGAGTGGCTAAGATTGAAAATTGAGAATGACAAACTAATCAAAAAGGTAATAAAAAGAGGCCCGGGATCTGCATAAAGGTGGCATTTGAGAAAAATATGAGAAGAGGTATAAATCTTAGTTAAAGGGCAGGGCCGGAGTCAATCAGAATATGGGATATTCCTAAATCTACCCTGGTGAACCAGGGAAGGGTTAGCATTTAACCTAGGAAGAAGAAGAGGAGGAGGAGGAGGAGGAGATTGCAATTGGATTTATACCCCGCCCTTTACTCAAGTCTCAGAGTGGCTTACAACCTCCTTTCCTTTCCCCTAACCACAAAAGACACCCTGTGAGATAGGTGGGGCTGAGAGAGCTCTTTCGAGGACTGCTCTCGAGAGAACAGCTCTGAGATACCTTGTGACTGACCCAATGTCACACCAGCAGCTGCAAGTGGAGGCTTGGGGAATCAAACCCAGTGCTCCCAGATTAGAGTCCGTTTATTTAACCACTACACCAGACTGGCTCTCATCCAGACAGAAGGCCCTCACGTATCCAGGGATAGTCAAATAATATGCATACGATTAGGGCTGCCATTCCTGGAGATTTTTGCGGTGGAGTCTGGGGAGGACGGGGTTGAGGTGGGAGGGACTTCAGGGGAGCACAATGCCACTGAGTCCACCTTCCAAAGCAGTCACTTTCTCCAGGGGAAAATCTGTCGCCTGGAAATCGGTTGTACTCGGAGGAGATCTCCAGGCACCGCCTGAAGGCTGGCAACCTTAGTCCCAGTTGTGCTTTAGGAGTTCCATGCTGAAACGGAATACCCAAGTGCATGGGGTGTGATCTGGATCAAGGCCATAGTGCATGGGAAGGGGCTGTTCTGTTGGGAAAATGTACATGTATTGATGGACTGCACATACATTTTCCCAAGAGAGCAAAAAGTGGCTTTAGGAGCCATTTCAAGCCAGGAAAACGATGCCCCGTGTGTGTGTGTGTGGGGGGGAATTTGCACACTGTGGTCCTGAATTGGGGGTGCCCTCCCCCATATACATAAATCTACACCCCTAGCACAGAACTCCCAGCATATGTCTGGTCTACAGGACATGAGACCAATGTTCCCTCTAAGCTGAGTTAGTGTGAGCTAGTTCACAGTGGCATATGCAAATACGTTATGCTAATGAGCTCCTGCACCTCTTTTTCTACGAAATGACCCCTGTTGGAAACCATAGCATATGATGGAAGCTTGGAGGGTGCACATACCAAAATATTGAGAGTAGCCAACAAGATGTGTTCTGAATCTGCTACTTTGATAGTTGACTCGAGGCTAATAATACGTTTCTCCACCAGAGCATAAACCTTGTGTTTCTTATGACTTTTCATCAAATATGATTTTGGGGTTTGGGCACGGGGAAGAAATTAGGGCTGGATAGATCCGCCCCCACAATCACATCTTCCCCTCTTTGAGGTCAGCCCATCGATCCCGGGCCTTTCGCTTCCAGCTTTGCTGCCAAGTTGTTTACACGATTAAACTTTTAAACAGCACGCCGTCGCTACCCTAACGGGGAATTCTAATTCTGCTGGGAACGTCGCTGCCAGAGAAAACTGTTAAGAAGCAAGCAAGGAAGGGGCCAAGAAACAAAGGCCACCAAAAGCCTAAAATATCTGGAAAGACAAGGGACCTGGAAAGGCAGAGGGCAAAAATCTAAGATGGGTGCCTATCTAGAGAAGTAACTGGAGTTCGTTGCGATAATAAGGAACCTGTTTTACATGGCTTGCCTAAAATGAACGATAGGATGGCAAGGCAGGCAGCGAAGCATGTAACGACTCCCAGAGGGAGGAGCAAAAGGAGTGGCTGGCTCTCTAAGGTCCTGGGTACCTAGGAGATGCTTTCAATACAACGACATCCAGCGTATTTACACAGATACCATCTGTGCATCCAATGTCATTCTGAGATGAGCCCTTCCCCCTAACTCCACCCACAGTATGCAGATAGATGAGGATAGGTCTCTGTGTTGGTCTGTCCTCTGTAGCAGTAGAAAAGAGCAAGAGTCCAGCAGCACCTTAAAGACTAAGCAAAATTTGTGGCAGGGGAGGTGTTAAATAGTGGATTTAACCCAGCAGAGGCGAAGGCAGAGTGATTTCAGCAAGCAGCAGTTTATTGCATCTCAACAGGAATGCTTTACGTGGGGCTACATGCCCTAACTATATACACCTAACCACTCCCAGCCCCCATGCGATTGGTGAGTTCAAAATGGTCTCCAGGCTCCAGATTGGCTGGCTGCTCTCAGGGGCCAATCCGCAGGCAGGCTCCAGGATCCCGCCTGCCTTTGTTCTGGGGCTTCAAGCTCCAACTAGGTGGCCTGCCCAGACAAGCCCAGACATGCCTCCCCACTCTCCATCTAGGTGGCCTGCCGGACAAGTCCAGGCCTGCCTCCTTATGTCCAGTCATAATAGGAGGAGCTTTCCTGAGTCATTGCTCACTTCTTCAGACAGTATGCAGATCTACACAGTGAGAATGTGGAGGTGACAAAAAGTGCGGAGAAGTCCCAGTCGAGTTACGGCGACCCCGTAGGGTTTGCAAGATGAGAGACGTTCAGAGGTAGTTTGCCATTGCCTGGCTCTCTGTCTCAACCCTGGGCTTCCTTGGCGGTCTCCCACCTGAATACTATCCAGGGCCAGCCCTGCTTAGCTTCTGAGATCTGATGGGATCGGGATCGCCTGGGTTATCCAGGTCAAGGCAATCTTACAGTGAACCTCTCAAATACGTTCCTCTCAAATGCAACTGTGAACGGAAGATGTGTAAATCATATCAGGATAGCAGACCAAAGAAACACGCATGTGCCCCCTCCCCCCACACACAGACATCACAGAGAGAGAAAACAGTCACTCTTCTTTGCCCACTCCTTGTCCAAATGTGGTGGGATCGTGCTTAAATTCCTGATGCCATCCTCGCTGGAGCAGCTTCCCAGTGTTTTTCTCTTGCTCCTTTTGTAGCTTTTAGATTCTCAAAAGGGCCTTGACATGTCGTCTTCTTCCGCCTACAATTCCTCGGTGTCCAGCAATCCCTTGCTTTTCTTGATGTCTTTTTCCTTTTTGCAAGTCACTCAAAGGCCTGCTAGGGCTTTGCTTCAGCTACGGAGCTGCTGGGATTTCCTTGAATGGAAAAGTCTCTTGAATATCTTCATGAGAACTGATCCGTTCAGATCTGGTGACCCTGATAGTCCAGAAGACTGGTAGACCTCCTCAGTGTCAGGAATTTCTCCTTCACTCTCCAACACAAGAAGCTGGAAGAGAAAGTCTCTTGACCTGCCCGCTGAGCCTGGCAATCCTCGCGAGGACCCTTCCATCTGTCTAGCTCAGGGGTGGCCAAACTTGCTCAGCATTAAGAGCCACACAGAATAAATGCCAGAGGTTTCAGAGCCGCAAAACATGAACAGATATTACCCGCACATATAAAAATATGCAAATTTGCTTTTTTATTAATGTTAAATGAGACCACCAAAAATAAAAACAAAAGGGGGTAAAAACAGATATTGATAAATATACTTATTTGTCCAATGATATTTATTTATGCTTCCCCAGCCGCCCTGCTGGGAGCCACACAATATGTGTGAAAGAGCTCCCGAGCCGCAATTTGGCCACCCCGGTCTAGCTCTCTGTCTGCTGCAGCAGAGCGTTCCCAGAGGTCCCAGTTTCAATCCCCGGCATCTCCGTTAAAAGGATTGAGCAGAAGGCAATACGAAAGACCTTTGCCTGAGACAGCCTGGAAAGCCACTGGCAGTCTAAGCAGACAATACTGTTCTTGGTGGACTGCTGGTCTGATTCAGAATAAGGCAGTGCTGTGTGTTTGTATGAGGGCTTCTCATTCTGTTTGTGATCAGCAGACGCCAGGATACAATACGAAAGACCTTTGCCTGAGACAGCCTGGAAAGCCACTGGCAGTCTAAGCAGACAATACTGTTCTTGGTGGACTGCTGGTCTGATGCAGAATAAGGCAGTGCTGTGTGTTTGTATGAGGGCTTCTCATTCTGTTTGTGATCAGCAGACGCCAGGATACCAGAGAATGGCATGATCCGGTTTCTGGATACGTCCTCCAGTCCTCAGCCCGGTTTTGGAGGTTAAAGGGGTTTTTGTGTGTGTGTGTTTTGTTTCCTGGTTTATGCCTTTTACTAACTTCTCCAGGCCTGTATTGATTGTAAGCTTCTCTCACCGTAGAGCCAATCTGAGTAATTTCATTGAGAGGCCTTTCAATCACGCTTATATAAGCTCTAATCGCATTGGAAACTTTTCCTTGACATCAGACGGGAGTGACTTGATTTGATTTAGGGCATCCGATCGGCCTTCTTCGTTCAGCGCTGCGGCTCTTTCTGCTTTTGACACCGCATCAGTGTCAGCAGGGGGCCTCCCAACCGGGTAGCCAGAGAGGGTCGCCAGCTCCGAGGTGGAAAACACCTGGAGATTTGGGAGTGTGGAGCCTCGAGAAGGAGAGGACTGGGAAGGGAAGGGACCTCAGAACGGTATAACGTGGGGCTGCCACCAGGTCCACCCCCCCTAGCCACTGGGGGATGGGGTGAGGTTTGAGATCCAGGTTGGGAGACTCCTGGAAATTTGGGGATGGAGCCTGGGGAGGACAGAGATCTCAGTGGGGCACAATGCCCTAGAGACCACCCTCCAAAACATCACATTCCCCCCCAGACAAACTAACAGGGTTGCCAACCTCCCGGTGGTGGTTGGAGATTTCCTAGGGTTACCAGGTCTTACCAGTGTCCCGGTGTTCCAGCCCGGCTGCCGGGGTCTTCTTGCACGCGCACCGCGATAACATCACCCGGAAGTGATGTCATCGCACTGGGCACATTGTTCAGGGGATGCTCTAGCATTTATGGTCACCGTGGAGTCTTTACCCATGTGCTAGAGCGTCCCCTGCATGACGCGCCTGGTGCAATGATGTCACCTCCAGGTGACCTTATCACGCTGGGCACATCAGGAGCGAGAGGGCTCTTTTGGGGGTGGGGCTCCCCCACTGGCCAGTTGGCCAGCGACGGATTGAGGGCCCTAAAAGCGAAGAGACCCCTGTCCTCACCGGGGAATGGCAACCCTTGGGGAGGACAGAGATCTCAGTGGGGCACAATGCCCTAGAGACCACCCTCCAAAACATCACATTCCCCCCCAGACAAACTAACAGGGTTGCCAACCTCCCGGTGGTGGTTGGAGATTTCCTAGGGTTACCAGGTCTTACCAGTGTCCCGGTGTTCCAGCCCGGCTGCCGGGGTCTTCTTGCACGCGCACCGCGATAACATCACCCGGAAGTGATGTCATCGCACTGGGCACATTGTTCAGGGGATGCTCTAGCATTTATGGTCACCGTGGAGTCTTTACCCATGTGCTAGAGCGTCCCCTGCATGACGCGCCTGGTGCAATGATGTCACCTCCAGGTGACCTTATCACGCTGGGCACATCAGGAGCGAGAGGGCTCTTTTGGGGGTGGGGCTCCCCCACTGGCCAGTTGGCCAGCGATGGATTGAGGGCCCTAAAAGCGAAGAGACCCCTGTCCTCACCGGGGAATGGCAACCCTTAGATTTCCTGGGAATACAACTGATCTCCAGAAGACAGAGATCAGTTCACTTGGAGAATATGGGCACTTTGGAAGGTGGACTCTATGGCATGATACCCCGCTGAGGCCCCTCCCCTCCTCAAACCCCGCCCTGCTCAGGCTCCACCCCCAGAACCTCCAGGTATTTCCCAACCTGGACCTGGCGACCCTTGGAACTGATCTCTGTAGCTGCACTGTAATCGGAATCCTCAGGTCTCCTGTGAACGCTGGCATCCCTAGTATAAAGTCCACCCTCCAAAGCAGCCATTTCCTCCAGGGGTGCCAATCTCTGCGGTCTGTAGATCAGCTGAATTCTGGGAGGTCTCCAGGCCCCACCCACAGAAAAACCTATTGCTTGGCCTCCATTGGCGAAACGCAATTCTAGAATATTATTTTTGCCTGTGGCGATCCTTAACAAGGAGCAAGATTTGGATTTTTGTCCCAGAGCGCTTTATTATTAGTAGGAGAGAGAGAGCAAAATGTTTCTTGGGGTCTTGGGAGTCCTCAGATCACAACTTTAGGGGCTGGGGCTGGTGTCACATGTACCATTTCTGTCCAAGATAACGAGACATGAATTGGTATTTGTCGGAGTGGGAAACTCAGTATGCCTGGACACAGGGGGGTGCTATATCGCTCTAAGGGTGTACAGGTGTTATCTTCTTGAACAGGATGCCTCGCTTTGTCTTAACCTGGGAGCTGCCCTCTGACCCCTCCTCTCTCTCTCTCTTAATCCTCTCACTCACAGCACATGGCCTTCGATGGAGACCTGTCTCTGTAGGTCTCTCTTGTAGAAACAATGCCTTCATACTCAAACCCACACGATGCCAGACAAGCCGGCCATCTGTGACAAGGAAAGTACTCTTTAGATTAGACTTCTCTCTCTGTTTTTGACTGTGAACCTGAATGTGAGCTGGATCTACTTGAATAAATGTAAGGTTACCTTTTTTGCAGTGTACTTCTTGGGAGATTTATCTACTGCACTCAATATCACGCTTCTATGACTGGCCAAAACTCCGCTATATTAACCAAATATCCCAGTAGTACTGCAGTTAGGAACAAAAACTGGCAGAAATCCAGGATGAGACAATCAGAAGGAAAGTTCAACGATGCTCACAGGTTGTCACGCAGATGAGCTCGTCGCTAATGAGAAATAACCTTTTATGAAGTGATCATCAGTGAGCGGCAGGAAAAAAGGTGGCTGGAACTGGACCGGCAACAGAGGCGATGCCATTTCCAAAAGGGCATCTTTTGAGAAGGCCAGAGTCAGGCTGGACTTAGGAAGAGATCTTTGAATGCAGAAGGAAGCTGGGATAAATAACAGGCAATAGAGTACCAAGGCAGGGTGGAAAAACAAAGCAACAACCGTGGAGATCGATTCTAAGTGGGTAATTTATTCTGGCTTCGCCGGAGTATGTATTCATTAAGCGTCAAGGAAAAACAGAAGACGGGCTGGTACCTTAAGGGGGCAAAACGAGGAACAGAAACAGAGAGAAAGAGAATTGTTTGCGGATGAGTTTGCAATGGGAGAAGACGGCCTCGGGTTTGAGAGGAGGCTGTTCACTGAACGGACCAACTGGAACCAGACCTACCCATGCCTTCCCATGGTTATACCATATATTCTACATGGTGGGAATTCATGGGCTGGAACAGTGCGGATTCCAGGATTTGGGAGGCCCTGGGCAGCAGGGTTGCAAGCTCCGGGTTAGGAAATACCTGGAGATTTTGGGAACTGAACCTGAAGAGGGTGGGATTTGGGGGTGGGAGGGACTTCAGTGGGGTACAGTGCATGGTTCCCTCTAAACTGAGTTTGTGTGAGCTAGCTCACAGTGTTTTAGCCTCTGGCTCACACATTTTTTGTCTCAGCTCAGGAAGGAGGGCTCCAGAGCAAACTAATTGATGCAGTAGCCAAATCGCTCGCTCACAACTTTGATGCCAGTAGCTCGCAAGGAAGAATGTTTGCTCACAAGACTCCACAGCTTAGAGGGAGCACTGGTACAGTGCCATAGAGTCCACCTTCTAGATTGCTAGAACAAACTCAAACGCTGTCCTTAGATATTTCTTTTCAAGGGGGAGTCAGTATGTACCGATGGCCATAGCAGCTTTCAATGCTAAAGTAACTTCTCAGATTTTATTTGGGGTCGCTATTTGGATTAATGCAGTTTCTGAATCTCTCAATCGTACACTTCTCTATTTTTTGCGTAGAATGGCTGGGGTTCCTAGATGTGTGGCTGGTACTGCACTTAGAGTGGAATTTGCCCAATATTTCTTGGAGTCTAGAGCTTGGATCACAGCTTTCAAACTGAGACTCAAAGTCCTTCACTCAGCACTAAACGCCCAAGGTGGCCTTCTATGTTTGATAAAGGAGGACAACCAGAAAAGTAGCTGGGAAAGGTATCTAGATGCTAGACTTACTGGTCTTTCCTCCAACAGATGGAATAATTTAATTTATCAGGAAGCCCTAAAGCAGACCAGAAAAAAGGTGATTAATCTTGATCGAGCTAGTACTTTAGCTAGAGCAAGACGTGTATGTTCCACTCTTGCCTTGGGTATTCCTCCTCTGGAATCTCTTACTCCGTATACTCGATCCCTAAAAATACCTAGTTATAGACATGTTTTCACTCTTGCTAGGCTTAACTCTTTTCCCACTGCTGAGTTAAAGGGTCGCTTCTCTAAAGTCCCCTACTCGGATCGCTTATGTGACTGTGAGACGGGAGCTGTGGAAACACTTGGCCATCTTCTATTATTATGTCATCAGTGGTGGACTCCTAGATCGATTTGGATCACTCCAGTTCTTGCCAAACACCAATTACCTACTGAACTCTGGGTGGTCCCCTATCTGTTGGCAGATACTAATCCTGAAACCACTTATTCTGTTACTAAATTTTTAATTATAGTTTTATCTGTAAAGCGACAAACCAGCCGTTTTCTCCAGAAGAAGAAGAGGAGGAGATTGGATTTATACCCCACCCTTCACTACCCAAGGGAGTCTCAGAGCAGCTTACAGACTCCTTTCCCTCCCCCTCCCCACAACAGACACCCTGTGAGGTAGGTGGGGCTGAGAGAGTTCTGAGAGAAACTGCCCTTTTTTCAAGAACAGCTCTTATCAGAACCACGGCTTGCCCAAGGTCATCCAGCAGGTGCAAGTGGAGGAGTGGGGAATCAAACCCAGTTCTCCCAGTTTAGAGTCCGCGCACTTAACCACGACACCAAACTGGCTCTCCAGGGGAACTGATCGCTGTCGCCCGGAAATACACTGTAATAGTGGGAGATCTCCAGCCGCTACCTGGAGGTTGGCGACCCTCCTGGGCATACAGTGTTCTCCTCGTGCCTCTCTTTCCAACCAGAGTTGCCAACTCCAGGTTGGGAAATACCTGGAGATTGGTGCGTGGAGCTTGAGGAGGGCGGGGTCTGGGGAGGTGGGGGACTTCAATGGGGCGTTGTGCCATTCCCTCCAGGGAAACCGATCTCCGCTGCCTGGAGGTCAGCTGTAATAGCGGGAGATCTCCAGCCGCCACACCAGGAGGTTAAAAAAAACAAAATACATCACAGGGGAAATATGCCAAAGAGCAATAAACTGTGCTCAAATAGAAAAACAACAACTCAAAATGTGATATAGAGGACACAGTCCAATGCAATTCAAATGCCACGATGAAATTAGATATAGAAAGTGCTGTTGTACATCCAAAAGATGCTAATGTTTTAAGAAATATGGGGCCACGCCAATGCTCCCTCTAAGCTGTGGAGTCTTGTGAGCAAAAATTCTACTTTGTGAGCTACTGGCATTAAGGTTGTGAGCGAGCGATTTGGCTACTGCATGAATTAGTTTGCTCATGAGCCATCCTTCCTGAGCTAAGGCAAAACTGTGTGAGCTGGAGGCTAAAACTGTGAGCTAGCTCACACTAACTCAGCTTAGAGGGAACACTGCTTGTGAGCAAAAATTCTACTTTTGTGAGCTACTGGCATTAAAGCTGTGAGTGAGTGATTTGGCTTCTGCATAAATTAGTTTGCTCTGGGGCCCTCCTTCCTGAGCTAAGACAAAAATGTGTGAGCCGGAGGCTAAAAACCTGTGAGCTAGCTCACACTAACTCAGCTTAGAGGGAACACTGGAACCATGCCCGATCTCTTACCAACTCATACACCAGAACTCTAATAACATAGAACTTTTTGCCTTCGATTTGAGTAAAGGAAGAATATGCTGGTGAAAGTTTTCCTCTTGGAGCAGAAGACTTGGGGTTCTGTCATTGTGAAGAAGCCTTAGGCGAAACGCGGCTTGGTGTACACTAGCTCATGCGTAAAGAAGAATTTTGGAGGAACCTGCACAAACTTCGTCCACCAGACTCCTGTGCATTCTTAAACCCTCCTTTGGGACAAGTTAAATTTTGAAGACCGTGTTCAATGTTATTAGAGTTCTGGCATATGAGTTGGTAAGAAATCCGGCATAGTCCCGGATTTCTTAAAACATCAGCATCTTTTGGATGTGTGACATGGCTTTCTGCATCTAATTCCATCACAGTATTTGAATTGCATAGCCTCTATAATATATTTTGATACATTTGTGTACAATTTGAAGGTTGTTCTTTTTAATTTGAGCACAGTTTATTGTTCTTTGGCATACCACCAGAAGGTTGGCAACTGGCAACCCTACCCATCGCCCACCTGTGTGTGTGTGTGTTCTCACCTGACTGTGAACTTTTCGTCCAGAAGAGGGCAAGCAGGATGGTGAGAGGGCTGGAATCCAAGTCTTATGAGGAAAGGCTGAAAGAGTTGGGTCTGTTTAGCCTGGGAAAGAGAAGGCTTAGAGGGGACATGATTGCAGTCTTCAAGTATTTGAAGGGCTGTCATGTAGAAGATGGAGCAGATCTATTCTCTCTTGCTCTGGATTGCAAGACTAGATCTAATGGGTGGAAATTACAAGGGAGTCGTTACCGGCTAAATATCAGGAGAAACTTCCTAACTGTAAGAGTGGTTGAGCAGTGGGACAGACTGCCTCAGGAGGTGATGGATGCTCCTTTGCTGGACGTTTTCAAGCGGAGGCTGGACGACCATCTTTCGGGTATGTTGTAGGTATGTAGGGCTATTTTTCAGCTATGCTCCTGCAGAGTGCAGGGGGTTGGACTAGATGGCCTGCAAGGTCCCTTCCTGAGCTAAGATAACATTCTATCCTTCCTGAGCTAAGATAAGAATGTGTGAGCTGGAGGCTAAAAATCTGTGTGCTAGCTCACACTAACTCAGCTTAGAGGGAACACTGGTTTCAACCATTCAAAGTTCTATGTGTCAATCCTTCCTCTCAGCTGTCAAGGCCACATTCTTTCTCCACTCTTATTAATAGCACATATGCAGCGTCCCGCTAATGGGGTGGCTCGAAACCTGTTTCTGCACTCTTCTTCAGGGCAAATCCCACAGCAGAAACACCTCGTAAACCCTCCATTTGATCATTCAGTGAGCTCCGCTCAAAACAGGCGGCTCAGCGTGCTTGTAAAACCTCTAATCTCTTGGAATTTACAATGGATCTCCAGATGACAGGGATCCATTGCCCTGGAGAAAATGGCTGCATTGGACGGTGGACTCTGTGGCATTAGCTGAGGTCCCTCTCCACCCCAAACCTCGGCCTCCCCAAGCTCCACCCACAAACCTTCAGGAATTTCCCAATGTGGAGTTGACAACCCTACTTGGAGAGCCAGTGGCGGCCGGAGTCAGCCATAACTGCGTTCGATAGACCACTGGTCTGATTCAGTCCTTTGTATGTTGAGAGAAACGTTACACCACTCCTCCAGGGAACCTGCCCGAGGTGGCTTGCCAAATAAAAAGGAATAAAAACATAAACCGTTAAAATTCATTAAAACCATATTGCTTAACTTGAATTAAAATGACTGAACTAAGGCTATCATGTTATGAGAAGACGCAAGCCACTGAAAAAGACCATCATGCTAGGAAAAGCTGAAGGCAGCAAGAAAAGAACATAAGAACATAAGAGAAGCCAATGTTGCACCAGGCCAATGGCCCATCTAGTCCAATGCTCTGTCACACAGTGGCCAAAAATACCAGGTGCCATCAGGAGGTCCAGCAGTGGGGCCAGGACACTAGAAGCCCTCCCACTGTTGCCCCCCCCCAGCACCAAGAATACAGAGCATCCCCTGCCCCAGCCTGTGAGTTCCTATCTGTACCTTGTGGCTCATAGCCACTGATGCACCTCTGCTCCACATGTTTATCCAGTTCCCTCTTGAAACTGTCCATGCAGTGAATTCCAAGTGTTAATCACTCTTTGGGTGAAGAAGGACTTCCTTTGATCCGTTCTAACCCGACCACTCAGCAATTTCATTGAGTGCCCACGAGTTCTTGTATGGTGAGAAAGGGAGAAGAGTACCTCTTTCTCGACCTGCTCTGTCCCGTGCAAAATCTTGGAAGACCCAACAGGAGACGGATTGACTCAGTCCAGGAAGCCACAAAGGCCCTCCATCTGCGAGAGCTGAGCAAGGCAGTCATCAATAGAACCTTTTGGAGGTCATCAATTCATAGGGTCGGCATAAGTCAGAAACAACTTGACGGTACTTAAATACACAATTAAAACCCAACATTTATAAAAAATCAATCGCCCAAAGCATAAAAACATGGAAGATCTAGCCAGTTTAAGAGGAAAAATCTCTCTCAGCCTCACCTACCTCATGGGGAGGGGGGTTGCTGTGAGGATAAAATGGAGAGGGAAATGATGTAAGCCACTTTGGCTTGTGGATAAAGGCAGGGTATAAATGAAGTCGATTCATAAATACCCTGCACTTTATTTCTGCTTGGTCAATCTAAAATAACGGGGAGAGGCCCTCTTGACCGTACCATTGACCCAAGAAGTTCACCTGGCGGGTACATGGGGAAAGGGCCTTTTTGGTGGCAGCCCCGCAGTTACAGAATAACTTCCCCGGGGAGGTGCGGCTGGCCTAGGGTGTGCCAAACCCCAGGTGATGGCTGAAGATCTCCTTGGGGTTACAACCCATGCTCCCTCTAAGCTGTGGAGTCTTGTGAGCAAAAATTCTAATTTGTGGGCTACTGGCTTAAAGCTGTGAGCGAGCGATTTGGCTACTGCGTACATTAGTTTGCTCTGGAGCCCTCCTTCCTGAATGAAGACAAAAATGTGTGAGCCAGAGGCTAAAAAACTGTGAGCTAGCTCACACTAACTCGGCTTAGAGGGAACACTGGTTACAACTGATCCCAAGACAACAGAGATCAGTTCACCAGGAGAAAAAGGCTGCTTTGGAATGTGGACTCTATGGCATTATACCCCCTTGAAGTCCCTCCCTCCCCAAACCCCGCCCTTCTCAGGCTCCACCCCCAAAATCTCCAGGTGTTTCCCAGTCCAGAGCTGGGAACCTTAACACACACACACACCCTTTTTCGATCTCTAGGAAGCAGCTGAAGACATTTCGACACCGGACAGCGCTTGATTAGTTCAGTTTTTCCTATCTGTTGGTAAGTTTTAAATTGTGATTCATGGTATTTTTATGTACTTGCTGGTTTTTTTACATTTTTTTGTTCTGTTTATATTGTAAGCTGCCTTAAATTCTGTAAGGCGGAAAGGCGGCTAATAAATATTTTAAATAAATACATAAAATAAATAAAATAAAATCCATGGGTCTGCAGATTAGTTTGTTCTGTGTGGCGATCAGAAAGCCTTTCTACACGACTCCCATTGCAACAAAATTCTTCCTATGGCCATTGAGTTCCATTTTATGTGCAGTGCAGCTTTTCTGTGCCTCCTGCAGTGAAAGCCAGCGTGTATGCCATTTGCCTGTTTGAGGCTTGCCAACCTCCAGGTGGGGGCTGGAGAATTTCAGCAAGCCTCCAGGCTACAGAGACAAGTCAAGAGACAAGGCCCCGGGGGGGGGGGGGAGCAGCTTTGGAAGGTGGACTCTATGGCATCCCATCTCTGCTGAGCCCCCCTCCCTCCCCAAACACTGCCCTCCCCAAGTCTCCAAGAATTTCCCATCCCGGAGCCAGGATTTTATGTCTCCTTGGCAATTTTTTCCCCCGGGCGGGGCTGAAGTTCTCAGCACAGAAAGAAAAGCCATTTAGAAAAATAGGAAGCTGTGACCAGGATAGATCTCTAAATTGCAAGCTCTCAACCAGTTCAGGGAGCTGCGGTGGCTCAAGTGGTTAAGACGCTGAACTGCGGGCTGTGGAAGGTCAGTAGTTCAGCAGTTCGAGACCCGAGTGCCGCATGACGGAGTGAGCTCCCATCTCTAGTTCCAGCTCCTGCCAACCTAGCAGTTCGAAAGCAAGAAATTGCAAGTAGATAAATAGGTACCACTTCGGTGGGAAGGTAACAGCGTTCCGTGCGCCTTGGTGTTTAGTCATGCCGGCCACATGACCACAGAAATGTCTTCAGACAGCGCTGGCTCTTCAGCTTTGAAACGGAGATGAGCTCCGCAACCCTAGAGTTGGATTCGACTGGCTTTCAAGCAAGGGAACCTTTACCTTTACCTTTAACCAGTTCAGATGACAGTCCTCAGCTGCTGCAAGTTAATCACTTCCGCTAGCCTGAGCAACAATTCTGAGAACAAGCCGGCAGGCGGGGGCGGTGACTTCTATAGTCAAGAAAGCTGACACTTGGGCAGAAAAACTGTCTTCAAGGAGACCAGTTTCTTGACCCAGAGTTAGAAGGGATCCTAGAGGTCACCTACTCTGACCCCCTTGCTCAGTGCGGGAATTCGTCAACTACAGCACCCCACGCCTTTTTAAAAATGGTTTTAAATGATAGAAAAAAGCATTTACGGGAGACATTCTTGTGGGGCTGTGCGTTTCAGAAAGGGGGCGGGGTCCCCAGAAGCCCCACCGTAGCTTCAGGCCTATCCTGGAGCTGTTAACCCTAGCCTATTCCCTCCGGTTTACAAGTGGGAGTACCTTTAAGGGCTGCAGTGTTCAAAATGGCCATTGATACTTTTGGTAGGAGATACAGGCCTTCTGCTTCTTCCGCGGGTACAATCCAGCGCTTCCTTGTTGAAAGGTAAGCCCAATGGTGCCAAACAGCACTTAACTTCCAAATGGAACTGCTAGAGTCTGAGCTACAAGGAGACACTAAAGACCTTTATTGGATTCAGAGCACTTTTGCAGCTGATCAGAAAGTCCTTTCTCAGTTCCCCTTTCCATATTTATTTCTCTTCGTCGGGGGGGGGGGGGGGGAAACCTAGCCAGCATCAGCGCACAGTTGACAGGGAATTGCGTCTGCATAGAATGGAGAAGCCAAGTAGTTAGCATCGAAATCGTGCTGCTGGTCGGCGAAGGACGGTACAAGCAGGATGAGAAATGGGAAATGCAAATCTGAACAGAGGTATTTCTTGCCGGGAATGCCTCCGGACAATTACAACACACCACCTTTTCTTCCAGGGCGGCCTTTGCCAGTGTCGTCTGCCTAATCATGTCTTACCCCAATGCAATAAAAGCGCCTGTTTCCCTGGATTTCTTGTTTACATCCAAGGGCGATGTTCACAAGATTTACGGGACGCGAAATGTCACCCCTCTTCAGTTCTCAGCATGAGATCACCTCTGTCTTCTCACGGGAGGGCAGCAATTTCCACTCACGGAGAGTGTGCAGGATTCACAGCTCACTCGGAAGCACTTAAAACCAGGTTTTTACAACAAGATTTTCTTTCAAAAGAACAGGATTAGGCCCGGGGTTCATCAGAAGCCAAGCTTTCTCTCTCTCTGAGGATTAAACGACACGTCGAGTGCCCACCCCCTTCAGATCTTCCAATGTTTACCATTAAAAAGCAGTTGTAGGATCCCATGACAGAGAAGGGCAACTAAGATGATGAGGGGGTTGGAGCACCTTCCCTATGAGGAAAGACCGAAGAGTCTGGTACTTTTCAGTAGAAAGGAGACGGCTAAGGGAGGACACAATAGAGGTTTATAAAACTATACATGGGGCAGAGAGAGCTTGACAAAGTGAAATTCTTCTCCCTCTCCCAAAATGCTGGAACGCGAGAGCATCCAACGAAGCTGATGGGTAGTAGGTTCAGGAAGGACAAAAGGAGAGTGATTAAAATGTGGGATTCACTGTGAGAGAATGTAGTGATAGCCACAGGGATAAACAGCTTTGAAAGGGGATGAGACAGATTCATGGAGGATAAGTCTATCAATGGCTACTAGCCATGGCGGCTGAGGGGAACCTCCACATGCAGAGACACTAAGTCTCTGAATCTCAGAGCCAGGAGGCAACATCAGGGGAAAGCCTCGCCTTGGCCTCTCTGCCCTGTTGCTGGCCCTCCAGGGGAACTGGTTGACCACTGTGTGAGACAGGAGGCTGGCCTAGATGGACCACTGCTCTGATCCAGCAGGGCTCTTCTGATGTTCTTAGGAAGGCCTCGGCCTCTATGCCCTGTTGTTGGCCGACCAGAGGAACTGGTTGGCCCCTGTGTGAGACAGGATGTTGGACTAGATGGACCCCTGGTCTGATCCAGCAGGGGTCTTCTTAGGTTCTTAGGAAGGCCTTGGTCTCTAATGCCCTGTTGTTGGCCGACCAGAGGAACTGGTTGGCCGCTGTGTGAGACAGGATGTTGGACTAGATGGACCACTGCTCTGATCCAGCAGGGCTCTTCTTATGTTGTTATCAGGGGAAGGCTTCAGCCTCTCTGCCCTGTTGTTGGCCGACCAGAGGAACTGGTTGGCCGCTGTGTGAGACAGGATGTTGGACTAGATGGACCACTGCTCTGATCCAGCAGGGCTCTTCTTATGTTGTTATCAGGGGAAGGCTTCAGCCTCTCTGCCCTGTTGTTGGCCGACCAGAGGAACTGGTTGGCCGCTGTGTGAGACAGGATGTTGGACTAGATGGACCACTGCTCTGATCCAGCAGGGCTCTTCTTATGTTGTTATCAGGGGAAGGCTTCAGCCTCTCTGCCCTGTTGTTGGCCGACCAGAGGAACTGGTTGGCCGCTGTGTGAGACAGGATGTTGGACTAGATGGACCACTGCTCTGATCCAGCAGGGCTCTTCTTATGTTGTTATCAGGGGAAGGCTTCAGCCTCTCTGCCCTGTTGTTGGCCGACCAGAGGAACTGGTTGGCCGCTGTGTGAGACAGGATGTTGGACTAGATGGACCACTGCTCTGATCCAGCAGGGATCTTCTTAGGTTCTTATGACTGGAATTAAGGCTGAAGGACTGGGGTGGAGTAGGAGGTAATGTTGCCCCTATCTTTAATATAAATCCACACATAAACACACACACACACACCATCCTCATGCTCTTATTAGCCTTGCTAGGAGGATCTGGGGGAAAGCCACAGATTTACACCAATTTACCAACAAACCATCTCTGTAGTCATTGTTCTGGGGAGGGGCTGCGGCTCAGTGGCAGAGCATCTGCCTGGCATGCCAAAGGCCCCAGGTTCAATCCCCGGTATCTCCATTTAAAAGATCAGGTGGTAGGTGATGTGGAAGACCTCTGCCTGAGACCCCAGAGAGCCGCTGCCGGTCTGAGCAGACGATACTGACCTTGATGGACCAAAGGTCTGATTCAGTATAAAACAGCTTCATGTGTATATTCCCTGCCGGAAAACTGTGGGTGGGGGTTTTCCATTGCAGGACCCTCCCACCGATACAGACTGCCCTGTCTTTGCTAGTATATAGCAGAGTAGGCCAGCAGCAACAGGGGGACGAAGAAACCCCCCCCCCAGACAGTGCTTTGGGTCTCTTATATAAGAGCCACATGAACATGTTGTCAGAGCCGGTTAATATTTAACTCAGTTCCGAACACCTTTGATTCTGTCGCTCATCAGGCCAGGCCAGGGTTGATAAAGCAACACACTTTCAGGATAGTTCCCTTCAAGTCCAGAAGCACCAGCTTAGAGACAGAAGAAGAAGAAGAGGGGGAGGAGGAGGAGGAGATTGGATTTATACCACACCCTTCACTACCCAAAGGAGTCTCAGAGCAGCTTCCAAACGCCTTTCCCTCCCCCTCCCCACAACAGACATCCTGTGAGGTGGGTGGGGCTGAGAGAGCTCTGACAGAAACTGCTCTTTTTCAAGAACAGCTCTGACAGAACTGTGGCTTGCCCAAGGTCATCCAGCAGGTGCAAGTGGAGGAGGGGGGAATCAAACCCGGTTCTCCCAGATTAGAGTTCGTGCACTTAACCACTACACCAAACTAGGATTTTCAGGGCATGAGCTTTCAAAAGTCAAAACTCCTTTCCTCGAGCGAGAATGGAGATCTGATTCTTTTAAATCCCAGGCCGATTCTGCATCTGGCATTCGCTCTGCCTTTTCTCAACTGGGAGGCAAAGGCGCAGCTCAAAACCATGTTCAAATACCCTGCAGCAACGTCGTACTGACTACGAAGTCACCCCTGAACGGCCATAAAACGGCCATAAAGCTATGCAGAAGGTACCATAGAACCTGATGATCAAAGAAAGCGAAATCAGTCTGCACTGTGGAGGGCACCATAAAATCTGATGATCAAAGAAAGTGAAAGCAGCATGCAATGCATAGGGGAATCTCTGTTCCAAGGTGTGTTTGGTAAAACGATGGAGGAAAAAGCCAATGCTGAATTGTCCTGGGGTGGGAGGCTTGCAGTAAAGAACGCTCCTAAGGGATGCTGGTTGGTCTCTACGGTGTGACCGGACTCAAATCTAAGGGTTCTACTGCAGGCTGACCCGGCGACAATCTGAAACAAATGTCTCCCATGTCTTTTTCACAGTCATGCAAAATGGATTGGGGGGGCGGGGAGTTGCCTAAGCACCTGTTTCTTTAGAAACATGACACTGCCAACTTTTACCTTAGTACACCGAAAAGCTAACCAACTGAAATCAGGGTGGTGGCAGCAGCAATATTAGATCAACGTATCTGGAGGAGCCAGACTGTCTTTAATCACAGGTTGTCCGAGGCCTAATCCAAAAACTATGGAAACAAACGAAGCCAGAGCAGGCCCATAACTACAGCGGAGCATTTCGGGGGCCAGGCCCCCTCGATTAAAAGCCCTGCCCTGCAAATAGCCATGCCAGAAACCTTAGTTTTGAGGAGAGACCTCCCCCTCGCTGCCTAATTTGCATGTTTCCCAAAGGCTTATGGGAATCCTTTTGTAAGACTCACCACGACCCAGGTGGTCTACAGCAGGACTGAGCTAGCAGAAAGGGGGATTGTTGGAGATGTATTGAAGCTGCCAATCTTGAGTGCCCTTCTCGGCTTTCTCGCCCCATGGAAGGGAACTCAAAAGGCATTTGAATGCCTTCTGAAGGCAATTAAATGCCACCTGAGGTCTTTATTCCTAGGAACTGATGTGCTCACTGCCCCATCCCTTGAAAGGAAGGGCTCGAAACAGACTCAAAGCCTCCCCCTTTATAGACAGGCATTCAATTAATTTAATTAACTATCTAACTGCCCCCTTAAAATTTTAAATGCCCCCCAAAAAAACAAAACAAAAGAATCCTGGCTACAGACCTGAGCTGGAGGTGTTTCTCTTCTCCCTGAGAAGCTAACAGGACGCTGGGTGGTAAATATAATAAAGGCGATACAGTAGGGACTTGACCTTTACCCCATTCCCGATCTTTCCTCTCTGAAAAATTGCCATTATTATTTTTTTTGCATGATCAAACATCAAATCCGTTTATTTGCTTTTCACACAGAGGGAAGCACCAGAGTCACACAGGATTTTATGGGATTGCAATAAACTGCTATACTAAAAATAATGAGGTTTTCTTTTCATACGCGAAGGCGCCTCGTACTGAATCAGAGCCGTGGTCCATCAAGGTCAGCATTGCCTACTCAGGCTGGCAGGGGCTCTCCAGGGTCTCAGGCAGAGGTCTCCCACATCACCGACTGCCAGATCCTTTCACTGGAGATTGAACCCGGGACCTTCTGCAAGCCAAGCAAGGGCTCTTCCACTGAGCTGTACCCCCCCTTTTAACTGATCTGCTTGTATGTCAATTGACATACTTTAGCTTTCTAGGCAATTCAAAGGCAAAAGTGCTTTTTCCCCTCTGAGTTTTAGAAACATTCGATGTTAATGATGCTCAAATCAATTTACTGGGGATCGGTTACAAAGCTTTGAAAAAGATGCTATAAGAATTATCGTCAACAGAGAAGGGAAACTCTGAATAACTCCCCCCCCCCTTATTAAAAAAAAATCAAATTGGTTAACATTAGAATACTTCCATCTGCTTGCTGTCCGTGGTGGAACTGCCATAGAATCTACATCCCATGTCAGCAAATCAAAAAAACAGATTCCCAACTATTTTGCTTCATTAAAGTTGACATTGTAAACATGTGGTTTATCACTGTGTGATTAGTCACAGACGCAGAGCTACTAGAATTGATTTCCTTACAGGAAAAAATGAAGCCACTGCCAGGGGGCAAAATGGGCATAATGGTAAAACAAATAATATATCAAACACCTATTAGTATCCTTACTGCATGATCAGACCTACACAGAAGAGATTTTAAAAGGGGAAGTCTTCTAGCTCATCCCGGCTTTTAGTTAGGCCACACCACAACTGAAGTTCCAATGCAAATGCAACTCACTCAGAACGCCCAAAGAACACAATGCAGCCAGCGTTTAATGAACGAAAAAAGGATAGATTAAATTATGAATAAACTAACATTTTCAAGGGACACTCTGGCCCTAAACACGTTACTTACTTTGAAATAAGCGTGCTCACATGGTGTTATGCGAACACCATAAATATAATTGTCACAAAATCTAGGGGCAAATCATACCCAGATTAGAGGCCCTTGATGCTTTTCTTTTTACTCCCTATAGCTCTGCGCAAGGAAGAATAGAAATCGTTCGCATCCAACTTCGATCCGAGCATCAGATCTCAGATCGAAGGATAATTTGACACTTCGTCCTCTAGGCCCCTGTGACTTGGCTCTTGCGTCCAGCCTCTCTGGCACCCTTCATCTCTAAAGAGGAAAAGAATCTTGCTCTTACCTTGCAGATTTGAAAATAGTCCGAAGTCAGCGTCTCCTGGATTTCCTCTCTGGGAGTCCCTGCGGTTCCTCCTGAGTGGCCTGGACCACCCGCGAGCCCACAACCACTGCCTCCACTGGAACCACCGCTGCTTCCGCTGGGGGATGAAGTTAAACCATCCAAAACTCTGTGGATATTAAATTTCTTCATTTTGAAGAAAAGAAATCTTAAAGAGATGTTCGCCGGGGGGGGGGGCTCCTCGGGAGCGGCTCACATTTGGGGGTGGGCAAGAGAAGAGAAAGGAATCGAGGGCAACGAAAACTGTCTGGTTGCTTTCACTGGGAGGTCAGTAGGGGCACCCGACCCCCTGCAACATACAAAGGCTTCATTTTATCAAAATACAGAAGGCGCTCTGGAAGGGTTACCCGAAAGTGGGGAGGGATTCCACAGTTGGCAAGCCCGAGGCATCCGAAAGGCGACCAGCTCAGTTGGTGAAGAATCCACAACCGAGAAACATTCAGAGGGCCACAGTCGATCACCTCAGGAACTCTCTGTCGTGTTGACTCTCGTTGCCTTCCGTTGGGGGAAAAATATTTCCATAGGGAAGCTCCACTTCTGAATTCCGCCTCTGCCAGAGCAGGTGCAGATGTTTCCCCCCCCCTGGATCTTCCCTGTCAATCGCTGCGCAGGGATTCTTCCCGGTGAGTAATCAATGGCGGCTCCTCCGCGTCGTGCTCTTCTGTTCCCCTGGCATCTCAAACGATCCCTGCCAGCAGCGGCCGAATGACATTCTCCCCACCTGGGCTCGACCGGCTCAACTGGCGCTTGCAGTCCTGGTTGATCCCTTCCCCCCCAACACACCCTCTCAAGTGCAGCTCCGGAGCAGCCGTGGCGTTCCCGGGGTGCCAACTCTGGAGCAGCCTCCCATCCTGTCTCCCGAATTTCGGACCCAAGCAAACACACAGATACACAGAGATGCAGGGACACACACACACACCCCTTGGGAGAAAAGACCCTAAGGAGTCTCTTGGCCAATCTTCATCCGAGCCCAAAGCCCCCCTGCCGGCCGCCCTCTCCCTGGCAAGGAACTTGTTGGGCCAAACTCAGCCCCAGGGCGCCTGTCCATCCGGATCGAGCGGGCCGGGATGGAGGCCGCCTTTCCTAACCAGATCTCAGGCCAGGTCAAGAGGACACGGTGGTGGGGGGGAGGGCTTTGACCCCCAAACCTCCAAAGAGCGCAGATGTCCCAGCCAGCTGCTCCTTACCGAAGTGGGGGGGGGCCGGCGGTTTCTGCTCTCAGCCTCTTGATGCTGCCCAAAAAATGCCTCCGGGGAGGGTGGGGGGGCACCGCAAGGAAGGCTGGCGCCAGGACAGCTGCAACGGCAGCCAGCGCCAAGACTGCCGGTCCCTTGGAAGTCCTCCTCTTCCTCCTCCTGCTGCTGCGGGTGGGAAGGGAAGGGAAGGGAGGGAGGGGGACTGCCCGCCTGAGCCTCGCCTTGCCTCGCCCGCCTCGCCCTGCTTGGCCCGGCCGGTGGCGCCGCTGCGGCACTCCGCGCTCCCCCCTCGACGGTTGGCCGCGGCGCTCTCCAAGGTGCTGAAACCCACCGGCGGCAGCGGCGGAGGCTCCTCCTCCTCCGACAGACCCCCCCCTCTCCCCCGCGGCGCGCGCCAGTGCGGGAGGGACGGGGGCGGGGCGGGGCGGTGACGGACGGCGCCGAGAGCCAATCCGGCCGGCGG
>NW_015172647.1:16551-33931 GCF_001447785.1 Gekko japonicus | reverse complement strand
GCCTGCCTTCCGCGCCCGGGTTGGCCCGGCGGGACGGGGCTCCCGCGCAAGCAGACCAGGGGGGTCCCGGCTCCCGCAGGAGGAAGCCTGCCCCGCGGGTGGCGTGGCGGACGCCCGTCGAGACTTTCGGACAAAAGACAAAAGTTGGCCACCTGGACCAGGGCGTAGTCACACACACCCCGCCACCGCACACACATTACTCTTCCTCGACGCGGAAGTGGAAAGTATCGAATCCATCTCCAGCAGTTCTGGGGAGGAGGGGGGGGAGGTGGAAGTTTTGTCCTGGGGGAGGAGAGGCCGGGTCACCTGTAGGATTCCTGCAGCGGTTGAAGACGCAGGAGCCCCAGCAGAGGGAGAGAGGGAGGGAAGGAAAGACAGAGAAAGAAAAGAAGAAAGGAAGGAAGGCAATAAAGAGGAGGGAGGGAGGGGCGGAAGGAAGGAAGGAAGAAAAAACTAAGAAAGAAAGAGGTAGGCAGGCAAGAAGGAAAGAAAGAGGAAGGAGGGAGCGAGAGAGGAAGGAAAGAAAGAAAGAGGAAGAAAGAAGGAGGAAGGAACAAGAAGGAAGGAAGGAACTACCCACCTGTGAATTGACCATCTAGGCAGTCTAGGCAGCTGGAGTAAATGAGCGGTTCGGTACCATCTTAAGGCACGTGATTATGCTAAATTTTAATAGGTAGATTGCGGATATATCTTTGGGTTTGGACATAAGGGCAGTCTTCAACCTTTATTTATGGGATACAATAAATGCACACAACATGATTGTTATGGGGTGGTGGAGAGCGCCAGCAGAGTTCTGGCAGCCCAGTGGGGTTTTCAAGAGACGTTCAGAGGTGCTTGGTCATTGCCTCCCTCTGTATGGCGACCCTGGATTTCCTCAGGGGTCACTCATCCTAGTACTACAGTTTGGTGTAGTGGATAAGTGCAGGGACTCTAATCTGGGAGAACCGGGTTTGATTCCCCACGCCTCCACTTGCAGCTGCTGGAGAGCCTTGGGCAAGCCATAGTTCTGGCACAGCTGTTCTTGGAAAAGAGCACTTTCAGTCAGAGCTCTCTCAACCCCGCCTACCTCACAGGGTGTCTGTTGTGAGGAGGGGGAGGGAAAGGAGATTGTTAACTGCTCTGAGACTCCTTTGGGTAGTGAAGGGCAGGGGGTATAAATCCAACCTCTTCTCTCTTCTTCTTCTCTACTATCCAGGGCTGACCCTGCTTAGCTTCTGAGGTCTGATGAGATTCGGCTAGCCTGAGTCATCCTGTTCAGGGCAATAAACATTATGCCTTGGGTTATATATGTTTTAGAAACATACAACTGGGCCTCCCTCTGTATGGCGACCCTGGATTTCCTCAGGGGTCACTCATCCTAGTACTACAGTTTGGTGTAGTGGATAAGTGCAGGGACTCTAATCTGGGAGAACCGGGTTTGATTCCCCACGCCTCCACTTGCAGCTGCTGGATGACCTTGGGCAAGCCATAGTTCTGGCACAGCTGTTCTTGGAAAAGAGCACTTTCAGTCAGAGCTCTCTCAACCCCGCCTACCTCACAGGGTGTCTGTTGTGAGGAGGGGGAGGGAAAGGAGATTGTTAACTGCTCTGAGACTCCTTTGGGTAGTGAAGGGCAGGGGGTATAAATCCAACCTCTTCTCTCTTCTTCTCTACTATCCAGGGCTGACCCTGCTTAGCTTCTGAGGTAACCTAATCAGTTATGCAGTAACCTAATCAGTTGCTCACAACTTTAATGTCAGTAGCTCACAAAGTAGAATTTTTGCTCACAGGACTCCATAGCTTAGAGGAAGCATTGGAGCCCACCACCTCCAAAACCCTCACCATCTTTGTTGTTCTTCTCCAGACATGTTCCAGTTTTAGCTTTTCTAACACTCTCCCTAGGAGCACTGGTTGTTTATTTGTATTTATCCTTGGTTATATGCAGGGGTCATTTCCTGCAGGAGCGCACAGGAGGGGAGCTCCAGCAGTAAAGAGCCCAGAGGGCAGGCACATGCAACAAGCCCCACGACCCCCTGCTCCCAGCAGCCCTCAGTCAGAGCAAGAAGCAGCCAGGTAAGTTGCAGAGCCCCCCCCCAGGCCCCCAGACCAAAACAGTCCAGTGGCACCTTTAAGACCAAGTTTTATTCAGGTACAAGCTCTCCCTCCTCTGCTAGGACAGATCTGCATGTTCCTACCCCCACCCCCCGTAGCTAGCAATCCAAAACAGTCCAGTGGAGCCTGAGCGGTGGGTGTTGCCTTCTGACACACTTCTGGCGATGCCAGGGGGTGTGGCATATGCAAATAAGTTATGCTAATGAGTTATGCTAATGAGCTCCTGCACCTCTTTTTCTACAAAATGACCCCTGGTTATATGGCCCCCTTTCCATTTCCTAAATGAGTCTTTTTAAATTCTCAGATCTTTAGAAAGCTGTTTATGGAGCCACTCTGGCTTTTTTAGGTTCCTCCTGTTTTTCCTTCTCTTTGGAATTGCTTATGATTATGCCTTCAATATCTCACTTGCAAGAAACTCCCACCACTCTTGAACTCCCTTCTCCTTAAGTATTTCTGATTGTGGGATTCTACCCAGCATAACTTTTAAGTTTGTTGAAATTAGCTTTTCTAAAGTCCAGTCTATATGTCTAACACCGTACAGTTTTTCCCTTCCCAAAGATCTTAAATTCTAAAATTACGTGGTCACTACTGCCCAGGGTGCCCACCATTTTCACCTCATCAACCAGTTCTTCCCTGTTGGGGAAAATCGGGAAAAAGGGCAACTAAAAGGACCTAGGGGTTGTAGTGAGCAAGTGGTGGACTAGACCTTGAAAAGATACCAGAAAAGGGCAACTCAAAGGACCTAGGGGTTGTAGTGAGCAAGTGTTGGACGAGACCTTGAAAAGATACCAGAAAAGGGCAACTCAAAGGATCTTGGGGTTGTAGTGAGCAAGTGTTGGGCGAGACCTCGAAAGATACCGGAAAAGGGCAACTCAAAGGATCTAGGGGTTGTAGTGAGCAAGTAGTGGACGAGACCTAGAAAAGATACCATAAAAGGGCAGCTCAAAAGATCTAGGGGTTGTAGTGAGCAAGTAGTGGACGAGACCTAGAAAAGATACCATAAAAGGGCAGCTCAAAGGATCTAGGGGTTGTAGTGAGCAAGTGTTGGACGAGACCTCGAAAGATACTGGAAAAGGGCAACTCAAAGGATCTAGGGGTTGTAGTGAGCAAGTAGTGGACGAAACCTAGAAAAGATACCAAAAAAGGGCAACTCAAAGGATCTAGGGGTTGTAGTGAGCAAGTGTTGGACGAGACCTCTAAAAGATACGGAAAAGGCAGCTAAAGGGATATAGGGGCTGTAGTGAGCAAGTGTTGGACGAGACCTCTAAAAGATACGGAAAAGGCAGCTAAAGGGATATAGGGGCTGTAGTGAGCAAGTGTTGGACGAGACCTCTAAAAGATACGGAAAAGGCAGCTAAAGGGATATAGGGGCTGTAGTGAGCAAGTGTTGGACGAGACCTCTAAAAGATACGGAAAAGGCAGCTAAAGGGATATAGGGGCTGTAGTGAGCAAGTGTTGGACGAGACCTCTAAAAGATACGGAAAAGGCAGCTAAAGGGATATAGGGGCTGTAGTGAGCAAGTGTTGGACGAGACCTCTAAAAGATACGGAAAAGGCAGCTAAAGGGATATAGGGGCTGTAGTGAGCAAGTGTTGGACGAGACCTTGAAAAGATACCAGAAAAGGGCAACTCAAAGGATCTCGGGGTTGTAGCCAGCAAGTGTTGGACGAGACCTCTAAAAGATACGGAAAAGGGCAACTAAAAGGATCTAGGGGTTGTAGTGAGCAAGTGGTGGACTAGACCTTGAAAAGATACTGGAAAAGGGCAGCTCAAAGGATCTCGGGGTTGTAGTGAGCAAGTGTTGGACGAGATTCCTGGGGACTTGGGATCAAATGCGCTCACTCTGCTATCAAGCTCGTTCATGACCTTGGGCCACTCATTTTCTTCCAGCCTATCCTTCCTTGTAGGGTGGTTATTGGGATAAAATGAAGGAAAGGCCTTCATGTACCCTGCTCTTTGGAGAAATGGTGGGGTAAAAGCATACCAGACAGATGGTACCACTTCCCTTGTATGGAAAGGTTACAGAATAGGGGCTTTTTAATTTAGAAAAAAAAGATGAAGGGAAAACATGACAGAGCTTTTAAAATTATTAATCGTGAAGTCAATGAATTCAGGAAAAGAACAAACATACAATTAATTTGTGAGATTGACTTTGGGGAGTCATTATGGTTTGATGGCTTCAAAAATGGTTTTCCAGGTTTATGGAGGATTAAACGTATCTACCAGTGGCTAATGGTCATAGTAGCTAAACGGATTCTCTAAGTGTAGAGCTTAGTGCTTTCGAAAGCCAGGTGCTGGGGAGAAAGAACAGGGTGCTTTCGTGCATGTCTCGTGGCTCCTGCTGGATTAGAAGGCTCTGTTATGTTCTTAGGCAGAGAGTCATTCAGCCACTATAGAAGGGGGGAAATGTGAAGAGTCTGACAGTCATCCCTTCATCGCTTCACACTTTAGAAACCCTCTGATTCAGCCCATCTGACACGACTTCTCGTGGTCTTCTGACTTGAATTGGAAGTACAGATTTCTTTCGAACGAAAGCATAGGGTGCAGAGGAGAGCGACGAGGATGATCCAGAGTGTGGAGACCAAGCCCCAGGCCCATAGCCACAGTGGGGCATTTTGGGGCTCTGCCCCCTCAGATGTGAGGCACGCCCCACAACAGCTGCTGCCCCTCTCCCCCTCACCCCCTGTGACATTAAAAGGGCCCTCCAGCTAATCGGCAGGAGCCCATGACCCACTGATCAGCTGGAGGGCCCTTTAAATCTTAGCGCCATGCCTTCCCTGAACTCCAAGCAGTGAATTCAGGGAAGGTGTGTGGCCACCCCTCTCCCACCCTCCTCGCCTGCTGTCCCACAAAATTTCCCCATGCCCCACCGACCCAAAATTTCTGGCCACGGGGCTACCAAGCCCTATGAGAGGCTGAGGGATTTAGAAATGTTCAGTCAGCTGACTTGTGGCAACCCTGTAGGGCAGAGGTTTCAAGGTCATTTGTTACGAGAGCCGGATATGACATAAAAGTCACTTTGCTGGGCCGGGCCATGTGTGCCATAAATGTAATGAAACTGTATAAAGGACAGCAGCTGGTAAGCTCCGAGTTGGTGTATCCTCACTGCAAGGCCCCCTGGGCTGGGAGGGGGGTGCAGAGGAAAACCCACATGGGTGGACCGGAAAGCCAGCAGTGCAGCACTGGGCAGACACTCCCACACTGCTTGACTGCTGCAGAAGACGTTGTTCTGTCATGCTGAAACACGATTGGAGTTCCCTCCCTTGCACTAGTTGCTCGCGGACTGCATAAGAGCCCTGGACTGGCCGGTTTTGGCCCCCGGGCCTTAGGTTTGACACCCCTGCTGTAGGGTCTGTGAGGCAAGAGACTGACAGAGGGGGTTTGCCATTTTCCTCGCTCTGACTTCCTTGGTGGTCTCCCACCCAAGTACTAACCGGGGACCACCCTGCTTTTGAGGTGTAATGAGATCAGGCTACCCTGGGCCATCCAGATCAATCTTTTGGTGTCTTTAAACCAAGATCGGCCGCCATATTCTAAAGAATTCCCTCCAGTTTGGCCCGTCTTCCCGTCCTCTCTGCTCCGGGAAATGCCGGGGGGAGCTCTCTGCTAAATGAAACTGCAAAAGTCAGGCTAGCTAATGAGACAATTTGTTCCGGTCTTAAAATCCATGAAGATTGTCTGAACAGCTTGAGGCTGTGGGAGAGGGGGTTGTTTGCTTGCTTCGATTCCCATTCCGAGAGGCTGCCTCTGTGGCTGAAACCTGCAGATCCTCCCTGCTCAGCGCTCGCTCGGTTGACTCAAAGAGCAAATGGAAAGAGGTGCCCTTTCTTCTCGTTACCGACTTAAATAATTAACTACCCGCACTCCTGTGCAGGGGACCGTTTCATAATTTCATATATCTTTGATCATAATTTCCTCGCTGGCTTCTCTTCCCTGCCTAACGCGCCGTCGGATGTTCAAGTGACTTCCCTTCCAGCAAATAAACACCGGGGTGGGGTGGGGAACTGGCCCACAAAGAAGAGAAAAATGAACACTCAGACAATTTTAAAAATGTTAAGAAAACATTCAGTTTTTGATTAACGCCTCAGTGGCGGCATATTTCTACAGAAGATGCCAAGAAGGCCACAGTTAAGGAAGAATTGGGTTTATACCCCGCCCTTCACTATCCGAAGGAGTCTCAGAGCGGTTTACAGTCTCTTTTCCCTTCCCTTCCCCTCCCCACAACAGACACCCTGTGAGGCAGGTGGGGCTGAGGGAGCTCTCTCTCGAGAACTGCTCCTGAGAGAACAGCTCTGAGAGAACTTGTGACTGACCGAAGTTCACTCCAGCAGCTGCATGTGGAGGAGTGGGGAATCAAATCTGGTTCTCCCAGATTAGAGTTTGCACTCCAAACCACTACACCAAACTGGCTTTTACAAAACCAGTCCACAATATTTATCCAAAACAATGTTATCAGATCTTTCTTTTCCTGGAGTAAGGAGACCTTACCATTTCCTCACACTGAACCAGTGACTGTTCAGGTTGAGAAAAACCTGGTGATTTTGGGAGTGAAGACTGAGGAGGGGTGTGTGGGGAGGGGAAGGACTTCAATGGGGTAGAATGTCACGGTCCACCTTCCAAAGAGGCCATTTTCTCCAGGCGAACCTGGAGGTTGGTAACCCTACCTATCGACCAAAGAAGCTCTTCAAGTAACATCAGCCTCCCCAGCTTTAAGTGCCCCATGGTGCTAGTCAGACCCACTGATGCCAGGAGTGACTGATTAGTCCACCAAGTGGTCCACCACCCTGTCCTAGCATGAGCGCAGCATATATTGGGACTGAAATTAACAGCTGAGCTGCTCATAGATATTCAGTCACTGGTTCCCAAAGTGGGCAATGCTGCCCCGTGAGGGTGCTGGAACGATCCAGGTGGGTGGTCGGAGCCTTGAGTGCAATTGAGGGGCGTTGAATACAAATAAGGGGGCGGTGGAAGCACAAAGAAGAGTCCAGAACCTATCTAAAGCAGCCTTTTGGCAGTAGGCCAAATAGGTTTGGGAACCTATGTGAGTCTAGTTGAACTTATATTTTAATGATGCAAGTATTTTTATGGAACTGTTGTACTGTTTTATGATGTCATAAGCCGCCCTGAGCCCGCTTGCGAAGTAGGTAAAGGTTTCCCTTGCTCGAAAGCCAGTCGAATCCAACTCTAGCAGGCGGTGCTCATCTCCGTTTCTAAGCCGAAGAGCCAGCGCTGTCTGAAGATGTTTCCCTGGTCATGTGGCTGAGGTGCACAGAATACTGTTACCTTCCCACTGAAGCGGTACCTATTTATCCACTTGCAATTTCTTGCTTTCGAACTGCTAGGTTGGCAGGAGCCGGGACCAGAGACAGGAGCTCACTCTCTCATGTGGCACACTCGGGTCTCGAACTGCCGAACTACAGACTGAGCCACCACTAACCTCTGAGCCACCACGGCCACCCCACCACAGCTTGTGAGGTAGGGTGGGGTAAAAATCCCAATGAATGAATGAATAAATAAATCTAGTGGGCACACAAGAGGGGCCTTTTTAGTGGCAGCCCCAAGATTATGGGAAAAACCACAGAAAGATGGGCCTGGCCCCTTCCCTTTCAGCCTTTAGGAAGCAGCGGAAGACATACGCCATTTGGTTAGTTCTTCTGCCTAGCAGCAGTTTTAAATTATTGATTTTAATGGCTTTTTAAAATGTATTATATTATTTAGAAGAAGAGGAGATTGGATTTCTACCCCGCCCTTCACTACTGGAAGGTGTCTCGGAGTGGCTTACAGACTCCTTTTCCTCCCCCACCCCACAACAGACACCCTGTGAGGTAGGTGGGGCTGAGAGAGCTCTGACAGAAACTGCTCTTTTTCAAGAACAGCTCTTATCAGAACTATGGCTTGCCCAAGGTCATCCAGCCAGGTGCAAGTGGAGGAGTGGGGAATCAAACCCAGTTCTCCCAGAGAAGAAGATGAAGAAGACAAAGATGAGGAAGAGGAGGAGAATGGATTTATACCCCGCCCTTCACTACCGAATCACTGCTGTGGCAGTGCCATGGTCGGACCACTATTCCCTGAAGGCCCGTTTGAATGTTCCACCCCAACCCCGTTTAGGTGGCAAGCAGATTTTAGCTCGCCCGCAGAGCCAAATGGACCCTATGCGGCTTCAGATGGCTCTGTGGGATCCGAGGCCCCCTGATGGCTTGTTAGATGAGCTTGTGGAGGACTGGCATGGCCGGCTCTCTGCAGCCATCGACGAGATCGCCAGGCACCCTCTCCGCACTCGCTCTAGGCGGGCGCTCTGGTATATTCAGGAGCTGCGGCAGCTGAAGCGGAAGCTGAGACGACTAGAGAGATGGTGGCGCCGTGCTCGCGACGAGGCATCAAGAGCACCTATAGGACGTTTATGAGATCCTATGAGATGGCAGTCAAGGCCGCAAAGAGAGAATTCTATGCGACCATGATTGCATCTGCTAACTCACACCCGGCACAATTGTTTAGAACAATTCAGTCTTTGACAGTCTGGCCACAGGGCGGGCAAAATGTTAGGGAATTGGATATTGGCTGTGAGGCATTTGCGAGCTATTTTGCAGATAAAGACTTGGCACTCCGCCGTGATCTCCCCACCACAGTTGAAACAGTGAGTGAACTTGAGGCTCCTTGCACGTCTTCAATGCCAGGTTTAGAATGCTTCATCCTACTCAGCCTGGAGGAAGTTGACAGATTGCTTGTATCAGTACGCCCAACCACATGCAGCCTTGATCCGTGCCCCTCCTGGCTCATTAAAGCGGGCCGCGAGGGGTTGCGAGGTGCCCTAAGGGAGATTATCCCGGCGGCTCTCAAGGAAGTGATGGTCCGCCCTCTCCTAAAAAAAAATCTCTGGACCAGGCCAAATTGGCCAACTATCAGTCGGTGTCCAATTTGCCCTATTTGGGCAAACTTATTGAAAGGACGGTGGCGTTACAGCTGCAGGGCTTTCTGGATGATGCTTCCGTCCTAGACCCTTTTCAGTCTGGTTTCCGCCCGGCTTATGGGACTGAGTCAGTGCTGGTCGCTCTTGTTGACGATCTCCGACGGCATCTGGATCAAGGTGGCGTGGCGGCACTGCTGTTGTTAGATCTGTCGGCCGCGTTTGATACTGTCGACCACCAGCTGCTGGCCCGCTGCCTCGCCGACGTGGGGATACAGGGGCTTGCCCTTCAATGGCTTGCCTCTTTTCTCCAAGGTCGGGGACAAAGGGTGGTGATACGGGACCAGCAGTCCTGGAGACATCCTCCTGAATGTGGGGTGCCTCAGAGGGCTGTATTGTCCCCGATGTTGTTTAACATCTATATGCGCCCCCTTGCCCAGAGGTATGGGCTTGGGTGTCATCAATACGCAGATGACACCCAGCTCTATCTGATGCTGGGCAGCCGGTCTGGCTCTAGCCCAGAAGATCTTCACCAGGTGTTGCAGGCTTTGGCTGGCTGGCTCAGACTGAGTCGGCTGAAACTAAATCCGGCAAAGACGGAGGTTCTGGGTCTGAGTTGGGTCGGTTCGGGGTTGGGGCTCCCTCTCCCGACCTTCGATGGGGCTCCTCTGGTGCCAGCGCCGGTGGTTCGGAGTTTGGGAGTGCTCATGGACTCCACCTTAACTATGGAGGCCCAAGTGGCGGCCACTGCCAAGTTAGTCTTCTACCATCTTCGGCTGGCTCGGCAGTTGGTCCCCTTCCTCGACCACGATGACCTGGCCACAGTGATCCATGCGACGGTCACCTCGAGGCTAGACTACTGTAACACTCTCTACATGGGGCTGCCTTTGTCACAAATCCGGAAGCTGCAGCTAGTGCAGAATTCTGCAGCTAGGCTGTTGATGGGCCTTGCTAGGCAGGAGTACATCCGGCCTGGGTTGAAAGAGCTGCACTGGCTGCCAATAGCGTACCGGATTCACTTCAAATTGCTGGTTCTTACCTTTAAAGCCCTATATGGCCAGGGTCCGACATACCTAAGGGACTGCCTTTTCCCATATGTTCCCCCAAGGGCACTACAGTCGGGGTCTCAACACCTCTTGGTGATGCCAGGCCCCAAAGAGGCCAGGTTTGCTGTAACCAGGGCCAGGGCCTTTTCTGTGGCGGCTCCTACCTGGTGGAATGAGCTCCCGGAGGAGATCCGGGCCCCTCTTCCGCCAGGCTTTTGATTAGGAGCCACCACCACCACTACCCCACCACCGTACCATCACTACTGTATTACCATTGTCGCACCATCGTTGTTGTGCCACCACCACCACCAATTGTGTGATGGCCCGGTGACAAGTCATCAATAATATCGCATGGAACCATACCACTAAATTGAGTCTAACATTCCCAGGATGCCATGGAATTGGGACTACCATCCCCAGGATACCGTCTTGTGATTGAAGATCTTCCAAAACATCTGGAGCACTTTATGCTGTTGTAAATGTTGGTTTTATCTTGTTTTATTGATTTAACTATTGGCATATATTGCCTTATTTGTGTTTTAATTATTGGCACATGTTGACCTATTTGTGAGCCGCCCTGAGCCCGCTTGCGGGGAGGGTGGGCTATAAATTTGAACAAATAAATAAAATAAAATAAATACTCAAAGGAGTCTCAGAGCAGCTTACAAACTCCTTTTCCTTCCCCTCCCCACAACAGACACCCTGTGAGATAGGTGGGGCTGAGAGAGCTCTGACAGAAACTGCTCTTTTTCAAGAACAGTTCTTATCGGAGCTATGGCTTGCCCAAGGTCATCCAGCAGTTGCAAGTGGAAGAGTAGGGAATCAAACCCAGTTCACCCAGATTCAAGTCCGCGCATTTAACCACTACACCAAACTAGTATACCCTGTAAACTGCCTTGAATCCCTAAGAGGTTGAAAGGCAACGACTAAATGTTTCAGATAAATTAAATTAATCAGTCATACATGCCCCCCACACAGTTATCTAGGGTTGCCAACCTCCAGGTGTGGCCTGGAGATCTCCTGGAATGACAACTGATCTCCGAATTACAGAGAGCAGTTGGGGCGGGCTCTATGGTATACCATAGAGTCCAGAAGAAACAGTTCTTGAATACTATCACACCCTACTGAGTTGCCTCTGCTCCCCAAATTCCACCTTCCCAGGCACATCTTTCAAATCTCCAGGAATATCCCACACCAGAGTTGGCAACCCTAATTACATGTGGGAATTAGGAGTAAGGGGGTGCATCACAGGTCTTGTGGGAAAGGCGCCTTTTGGGTAACAGCGCACGCAGAGGGAGCAGCACAAGACAATGGTGGAGTCAAAGAGTCCTTTGGGCACCCGAGAGCAGTATTGTTGGCACAGCAGGGCCCTCAGACAGAGACCTCATGGAACATGGGGGTCAAAGCCAATGTTCCCTCTAAGCTGTGGAGTCTTGTGAGCAAAGATTCTACTTTAAGAGTGTCAACCATGCCTTGGTTGCCATGCAGACATGGGGTGTGAGAACAAATATGTGTACTTTTGTTTCTGGCCACTATACTGTCATCTGTACCATGTAACCTTGAGACCTAACTGTGTCTGGTATCCTCTTTCCCCTGAAAACTGCTTGTCATTATTCCGGTGGACTTTCTTGCTTAGGTGTGATTGGCCAAGAGCCATTAATGACCTGCTTAACTTTAGTATAATTACTTGCTTTGCACGCTTGTCCTCAGATCTAACAAAGAATCGTTGAGTCTGGATCCTATCAATGTCTCAATAAACTTTCATTCTCTTGAATGACTGTTATTGGGAACTGATTTCTCCAGGGGCTCTGACAGTGAGCTACTGGCATTAAAGTTGTGAGCGAGCGATTGGGCGACTGCATAAATCAGCCATTCTTCCAGAGCGAACACAAAAACATGTGAGCCAGAGGCTAGAAAACTGTGAGCCAGTTCAGCTTAGAGGGAACACTGGTCAAAGCATATGGTAGGGCAAGAAAGGTAAATTGTGCCAGAATTGTGCTGCCTCTCCTACCTCATCGATTCAGTCAGGGGAACTCCAGGCTTCAGTATCCGCTGTTGTGGCACTCAGTGAGAAGAGGAAGCTTGTGTGCTTCCATGGGGGTCGCTCCATCCCAGGACTTGTATCTGACGAAGGCAGCTTTGGCTTGCCAAAGTTTATACGCTGGAAATCTGGTTGGTCTCTCAGGTGCTACTGGACTCGAATCTAGCGCCATCCCAGGAGGAGGTGCTTCCCCCCCAGGGCGTGTTCTGGCTGTAACAAACTTGATCCAGGAACAATCTCTGGCTGTGCGTTGATGGCTGCCGCTGTGTGGAAATATCACAGTGACTGCACCACATAAGAGGTAGGGGGTGAATCTTTTTTAGAGCTTTGGCTTGCCAAAGTTTATACGCTGGAAATCTGGTTGGTCTCTCAGGTGCTACTGGACTCGAATCTAGCGCCATCCCAGGAGGAGGTGCTTTCCCCCCAGGGTGTGTTCTGGCTGTAACAAACTTGGTCCAGGAACAATCTCTGGCGGTGCATTGATGGCTGTCGCTGCGTGGAAATATCACAGTGACTGCACCACATGAATCTTTTTTTAAGCCCAACATATGTGAGGGAGGGGATTTGGTTCCTGAGAAGAGAGATTGTGTTGCTGTTGTTTAAATAGCGTAAATACCTCTTTGAACCTGTGGGCACCTTTGGAATTCTAACACAGCATGGTGGACGCAGCCCCAAAATGGCTGCCTCAGGAGGTGAAGCCAGGCACAAAATGGCTGCCACCACTTATCTTCAGGCACACAGTAAAGATCCTTGTGCTGTGATGGCAGCTGCCGCCAAAGCAACACTTTTAAAAATCTGCACAGCCCATCCAATCTCCAGTGGCCAATCGGAAGACCTGACAGGCAAAGGCCCAATCAGGGCCCACCCACTTCCTTAAAAACACTTGAGCAGGTGCGATGGCATGCTGGGATACTTGACCATTTTCCTACAAGATAACATCTTGTTACGTATACAAACCAGACCAATCATCAAGGAAGGTTTCCTATAGGTTTCATTTCATGCCAAGCTTGGCCATGCACTGTATTCAGAGTCCAAAATAATATTATTGTGTGTGTGTTTTAGGTTATAATGTGTCTTGGAAATGTGGACGTTTAGCTGTTTAAAAAAAAGTAGTTAAAATTCTGAGTTAAGATCTGTTAAATCGTTCAGATCGCTTTCTGTATTTGCAACCGAGGTTATAATGTGTCTTGGAAATGTGGACGCTTAGCTGTTTAAAAAAATTAGTTACAATTCTGAGTTAATATCTGTTAAATCGTTCAGATCGCTTTCTATATTTGCAACCATAGGCTGCCACCCTCTACAGGCTTACCTGGGAGTAAGGCCAAATACACTTACTTTTGCACAGACACACATAGGATCAGGACGCTTGGGCTGCCAGACTTTGCATATTCACTTGGCAGTCAGCCCCACCGATCTCAGGAAGAGTAAATTCTTTTGCTCCAGTAGACTTTATGCTTTAGAATTCCCTAAATACCGCAGAGCTTTCACCTTGGCCTGCCTTAACACTTTGCCATCAGCTCTTTTGGAAGGGAGATATGCACATATCCCTTACTCTCAATGGATTTGCCTTTGCCAATTGGACACGGTCAAAATAGTCAGCCATGTGTTATTGTATTGCCCTCTGTGTAGGAATATTCGGGTCTCTATATATAACTCCAACCTTATAAAGATTTCCAGTCAGACCTGATGGATTTTATATTTCCCTCCTTCTTTCAGGATTGTTCTAACATTTAAGGTGGCCAATGTTTGCGCCTTGGTTTAAGAAGGAAGCAGTTCGTTAAGAAAGCTTTTGATAAAGTTCCTCATCAAAGGCTCCTAAGTAAACGCAGTAGTCATGGGATAAGAGAACAAGTCCGCTTGTGGATTAAAAACTGGTTAATTAATAGGTTAATTAACAGGAAACAGAGTATTTCTTCACCTGAAGAGTAATTAGCACCTGGAGTTCACTTCCACAGGAAGCGGCGGCAACTACAAACAAAGACAGCTTCAAGAGGGGATTGGATGAATGTATGGAGCAGAGGTCCATAGGGGGCTATTAGCCACAAGGTTTAGATGCAACACTCTGCCTGGGGCAGTGATGTTCTGTATTCTTGGTGCTTGAGGGGCTACA
Source organism: Gekko japonicus (assembly GCF_001447785.1). Lineage (NCBI taxonomy): Eukaryota > Metazoa > Chordata > Lepidosauria > Squamata > Gekkonidae > Gekko > Gekko japonicus. The sequence continues at coordinate 19,741 of NW_015172647.1, read as the reverse complement.
GTGGGAGGTCTTCTAGAGTTCTGGACCTGCTGGTGGACCTCCTGATGGCACCTGGGTTTTGGCCACTGTGTGACACAGTGTTGGACTGGATGGGCCACTGGCCTGATCCAACATGGCTTCTCTTAAGGCTTTTTATTAGCAATGGCTGCACTATTGAAATCAGCCTAATATGCGGCTCCGAATTGTTATCATATCTAGATGTGCTGACGACTCTGTGTGTTGATCTTGGCTGATCTATGAGCGCAACAAATAAGGATCACCCTGTAGAACAGATCCCCCTTGCTGGCGTAGTGGTTAAATCTGGGAGAACCGACTTTGATTCCCCACTCCTCCACTTGCAGCTGCTGGATGACCTCGGGCAAGCCATAGTTCTGACAAGAGCTGTCCTTGAAAGGGCAGTTCTTGAAAGAGCTCTCTCAGCCCCACCTGCCTCACAGGGTGTCTGTTGTGGGGAGGGGAAGGGAAAAGAGTTTGTAAGCCGCTCTGAAACTCCGAGTTAAGGGTGGGGTATAAATCCAATTTCTTCTCTTCTTCTATATATCAGCTTGGCTCCTGTGGCAGCTATGGGGTGAGAGACGGGGAGGCTCTGAGGGAGCTTCCTTCTGGACTGAAAAATATCCAGTTCTCCCCCCTACACTGGCATCTCCTATAGATTCTTCATACCCCAACTGCCCACAATTAGATAAAAAGATTTTTTTTAAAGTTTGGTAGCACGTAAGCTACGTGCTTCCTAAAGGTCTCTTATTTAGAACCCTGCTAGACTAAGGCTGTACTTATATGTGAGGTAAAATAGAGATTATTGCTTCTTAAGATTTTTTGACCTGACAGACAAGACACAGGTGGAGATGAACTTCCATTCCTACTTGTATCTGATGAAGGACTCTAAGGTGCCACTGGAGATGAGTCTAGCTGTGTAGTAATCTAGTTTGGTGTAGTGGTTAGGAGCACGGACTCTAATCTGGGAGGACTGGGTTTGATTCCCCACTCTTCCACATGCAGCTGCTGGTGTGACCTTGGGTCAGTCACTAGCAATGTTCCCTCTAAGCTGTGGAGTCTTGTGTGCAAAAATTCAACTTTGTGAGCTGCTGGCAGTAAAGTTGTGAGCGAGCGATTTGGCGACTGCATAAATCACTTTGCTTTGGAGCCATCCTTCCTGAGGCAAGTAAAAAATGCGTGAAGCCAGGGGCTAAAAAACTGTGAGCTCAAACTCACTCAGCTTAGAGGAAACACTGGTTACAAGTTATTTCAGAGCTGTTCTCTCAGAAGCAGTTCTCAAAAGAGCTCTCTCAGCCCCACCAACCTCACCGAGTGTCTGTTGTGGGGAGGGGAAGGGAAAGGAGATTGTAATCTGCTCTCCTTTGGGTAGTGAAGGGTGGGGCATAAATCCAATCTCCTCCTCCTCCTCCTCCTCTTTTTTCCTGCCCAGAACAGGCTGGGGTATTTAGTAACAGCCAGGGCTATTTTTGGGCCTGTTGCAAACTAAAGACCTTGGTCGCTATACCACACAACAGCAGCATTTAATTATAAAGCAAACACCAGCAAAACTTTTATTTTTGCTTTCCTAGTGAACTGCTTGCATACATTCCAATGCTACGGAGAGCTCTTCAATCCAATTAGCGGCATTGCCTTCAGAGCTGTTCTCTCAGAAGCAGTTCTCAAAAGAGCTCTCTCAGCCCCACCAACCTCACAGGGTGTCTGTTGTGGGGAGGGGAAGGGAAAGGAGATTGTAAGCTGCTCTCCTTTGGGTAGTGAAGGGTGGGGCATAAATCCAATCTCCTCCTCTTCTTTCCTGCCCAGAACAGGCTGGGGTATTTAGTAACAGCCATATTTAACCCAAGGACTGTTGCAAACTAAAGACCTTGGTCGCTATACCACACAACAGCAGCATTTAATTATAAAGCAAACACCAGCAAAACTTTTATTTTTGCTTTCCTAGTGAACTGCTTGCATACATTCCAATGCTACGGAGAGCTCTTCAATACAATTAGCGGCATTGCCATTTGGAGAACAAAAACTGCATAACTATTGTCCTGCTTCTCTCGTTTGCTATTACTAGCCATGCGAAGCCACCTCCCTCTGCAAACGCTTGTCCTTACAGGATAACATCTGAGAAAATACAAATCACTAGGCAAGAGAGAGCCACTGACTGTTATGGTCAGGGGTCATTTCCTGCAGGAGCACACAGGAGCGGAGCTCGGGCAGTAAAGAGCACAGGGGGCGGGCACATACAACAAGCCCCGCTCCCTGCTCCCAGCTGCCCCGGGCCACAAGGAGCAAGAAGCAGCCAGGTAAGTTGCAGAGTCCCCCCATAGATAGGAATCCAAAACAGTCCGGTGGCAACTTTAAGACCAAGGTTTATTCAGGTACAAGCTCTCCCTCCTCTGTGAGGGCAGATCTGCACGCTCCCCACCCCCCAATAGCTAGCAATTCAAAACAATCCAGTGGAGCCTGAGCGGTGGGCATTGCCTTCTGACACACTTCCGGGTGGCATATGCAAATAAGTTATGCTAATGAGCTTCTGCACCTCTTTTTCTACGAAATGACCCCTGGTTGTGGTAAAACATACGGTACATTAGGAAATGAGAAAGCCGGAGTAAATGACTTGTGGAGGGTTAGTCCTGTTCGTCTGTCATTGTTAAACAAAACAAAACTCCAGAGACATCTTGGAGACTAACATTTATTTCAACGGGAGTTTGCTGTGACTCACGGAAGTACTTTAAGATGCCAGCAGACTTGTATTTTGTAAGGCTAAACTGAGCCTGAATAAAGAAATGATTTCTTTTGTGTTTGTTAATTTTTTAAAAGCTGGATTTAGGCGGCAGAAAAGAGGGGTACCATTGGGGGGGGTCTTATAAGAAGCGGCCAAGAGATTGGGCCCTGACCTCGTTGGCCCAGGCTAGCTAAGTTTGGCCCTGGTTAGCACTTGGATGGGAGACCAGCAAGGAAGGCCAGGGTCACAACGCAGAGGCAGGCAACAGCAAACCACCTCTGTTTGACTCTTACCTTGAAAACACTACGGGGTCACAAGGGGTCATTTCCTGCAGGAGCGCACAGGAGCGGAGCTCCGGCAGTACAGAGCCCAGGGGGTGGGCACATGCAACAAGCCCCACCACCCCCTGCTCCCAGCAGCCCTCAGTCAGAGCAAGAAGAAGCCAGGTAAGTTGCAGAGCCCCCCCCCCCCCGTCCAAAA
>NW_015172647.1:0-16120 GCF_001447785.1 Gekko japonicus | reverse complement strand
ATCCAAAACAGTCCAGTGGAGCCTGAGCGGTGGGTGTTGCCTTCTGACCCACTTCCGGTGATGTCAGGGGGTGTCGCATATGCAAATGAGTTGTGCTAATGAGTTATGCTAATGAGCTCCTGCACCTCTTTTTCTACGAAATGACCCCTGGGGGTCACCAGAAGTTGGCTGCAACTTAACAGAACAAGAGATCAGACTACGGGTGTCACGAAAGAGGCAAAAGAGTTTCTCCTCATGACCATGAAAAGGCTACCAAAGTTTCTCTCTACTCTGAAGCAATGCTCCCTCTAAGCTGTGGAGTCTTGCGAGCAAAAATTCTACCTTGTGAGCGACTGACATTGAAGATGTGAGTGAACGATTTGGCTGCTGCATCAATCAGTTTGCTGTAGAGCCATCCCTTCCCGAGCTAAGACAAAAAATGTGTGAGCTGGAGGCTAAAAAACTGTGAGCTAGCTCACACTAACTCAGCTTAGAGGGAACATTGGTCTGAAGTCATGTAAACAGTCCACCATTCTCTTTGCAGCAGGAGGAATCCTCAGTACCTAAAATCAGGTCATGCCAGGTTACTTTGCATCACTTGTCTCCATCTCGTTCAGATCAAGCCTCAGGGGCTGAAATGACTAAACTGAGGCTACCGTACTTTGGTCCCATTGCGAGAAAACTCGGAGTTTTCGCCTTCTTACCCCGTGTCTTTGGAACTTGGTAAAACTGAGGGTTCCGAAAACACGGGGTAAGAAGGAGAAAACTTCGGGTCCGTACCCGGTGAAGAAAAATCTTTTGCGGAAAATTTCATACAACGCAGAGTTTTAAAAACGCCAATGCGGGGAATTTCACTCCCGCAGAAATGGTCTCAGTTTGCAAGATCTGAGCAAGGCTGTCAACGATAATACGTTTTGGAGGACATTGATTCATAGTGTCGCCGTTAAGCCAGAAGCCACCGGACAGCACTTAATACACATTTGTCTTCAGGATGCTTGAGAAAGGAGGCACTTTAACCCTTCCAAGTCAACGCGATGATCTTCATCCCTTACATCAATGATGCTGCAGTTATGAAAGCAAATCTGAAGCAGCATGGCTCCGGTGCAGTGCAGCACTGAACCACCATTTAGTGATTCGGAGTGCCTCTTTGGACTCACTCATGCAGGGAAAAGGGGCAGCGTAGGACTCTAGATTTGACACGGCATCTTCATCGAGCTCTGAACTTCCAGAGCTGTTTAGCGTGCCTACGGTCTCCACAGCCCACCTGTGTAGGTGGCCGTTGAGGGCATAGAAGTGGAAATCAGTACTGGATTCGTTTGGCTGGCGGGTATTCATCCCAGCTTCTTCAAGGGCTGTTTGACTAAACTGAGGCTACCATACTTTGGTCCCATTGCGAGAAGACGAGACTCACTGGAGAAGACAATAATGGCAGGAAAAGACGAAGGCAGCAGGAAAAGAAAGTCCCAACATGAGATGGAGCGGCTCAAATTGAGGAAGCCACAAAGGCCCTCAGACCATTTCCGCAGTAGTGAAATTCCCCGCACTGACGTTTTTAAAACTGCGCGTTAGGTGAAATTTTCTGCAGCAGATTTTTCCTTGTCAGGCACAAACTCGGAGTTTTCGCCTCCTTACCCCGTGTCTTCGGAACTTGCTAAAACTGGGGGTTCCGAAAACATGGGGTAAGGAGGAGAAAACTTCAGGTCCGTACCTGGTGAGGAAAAATCTATTGCGGAAAATTTCATACAACGCAGTTTTAAAAATGCCAATGCGGGGAATTTCACTCCCGCAGAAATGGTCTCAGTTTGCAAGATCTGAGCAAGGCTGTCAACGATAATACGTTTTGGAGGACATTGATTCATAGTGTCGCCGTTAAGCCAGAAGCCACCGGACAGCACTTAATACACATTTGTCTTCAGGATGCTTGAGAAAGGAGGCACTTTAACCCTTCCAAGTCAACGCGATGATCTTCATCCCTTACATCAATGATGCTGCAGTTATGAAAGCAAATCTGAAGCAGCATGGCTCCGGTGCAGTGCAGCACTGAACCACCATTTAGTGATTCGGAGTGCCTCTTTGGACTCACTCATGCAGGGAAAAGGGGCAGCGTAGGACTCTAGATTTGACACGGCATCTTCATCGAGCTCTGAACTTCCAGAGCTGTTTAGCGTGCCTACGGTCTCCACAGCCCACCTGTGTAGGTGGCCGTTGAGGGCATGGAAGTGGAAATCAGTACTGGATTCGTTTGGCTGGCGGGTATTCATCCCAGCTTCTTCAAGGGCTGTTAATCGGAAAGGATGGGGCTGGTGGACAGGACGGATTGTGTCTTGTTTTTGATTGCTGCCACCATGTTGGACAGGAGGGAAGGCAGAGGAATATATCCTAATCTCGTCAGCTCGTAGAAGGTAAGCAGGGCCGGTACGTGGAAGGGAGATCACCGAGGAAGACTCTGCCGAGGAAGGCAATGGCAAACCACCTCTGCTCCTCACTTTTTGTTGTAGTGGTTAAGTGCGTGGACTCTAATCTGGGAGAACTGGGTTTGATTCCCCACGCCTCCACTTGCACCTGCTGGATGACCTTGGGCAGAGACATAGTTCTCTCAGAGCTGTTCTCCCAAGGACAGTTCTGGAAAGAGCTCTCTCAGCCCCACCCACCTCACAGGGTGTCTGCTGTGGGGAGGCGAAGGGAAAGAAGTCTGTAAGCCGCTCTGAGACTCCTTCGGGTAGTGAAGGGCGGGGTATAAATCCAATCTCTCTCGCCTTCAAAACCCCTCGCTGGGATTGTCAGAAGTCGGCTGTGTCAGAGAGGCTTGCTTTGACTGGTGATTTTTCTCTATTAGATTTTCTTAATTTTTTTTTGTAACCTACTCTGAATCCTGATTCACGAGACAGGAACGGGAAAGGCATTGCAAATAAATAAAAGTAACGAGAAGTCCACCCATTCACAGGGGTTTGGGCCGGTAGTGGTGAAAAGTGCCCTCAAGTCACAGTCGGCTTATGGCGACCCTGGTGGGGTTTTCAAGGCAAGAGACGTTCCGAGGCACTTTGCCATTGCCTGCCTCTGTGTGGCGACCCTGGACTCCCAGCCAAGTACTAACCTTGACTGACCCTGCTTAGCTTCCTGAGATCTGACGAGATCGGGCAAGCTTGGGCCATCCGGGTCAGGGTTAGGTTTGGGTTAGGTTTTCCTTGCTCGAAAGCCAGTCGAGTCCGACTCTAGGGTTGCGGTGCTCATCTCCATTTCCAAGCCGAAGAGCCAGCGCTGTCCAAAGACGTTTCCATGATCATGTGGCCAGCATGACTAAACGCCAAGGTGCAGGAACACTGTTACCTTCCCACCAAAGTGGTACCTGTTTATCTATCCATGCAGGAAAAAGCTTAGCGTCCAATGTCTAACTACTACAGAGAGACTCCAGCGTGTTCTATGAACCCCTGGCTTGGTCTCCAGCTTGTGTTCCACACTTCCACGTAGCAACAGCAGGGCCAGGGCAGGCGGCCTTTGCAGACAGACTCTTGGCTGACTCTCCATTCCCACAGGGAGGAAGAGGTGGATGCTCCCTCTAAGCTGTGGAGTCTTGTCAGCAAAAATTCTACTTTGTGAGCGACTGGCGTTAAAGTTGTGAGCGAGCGATTTGGCTGCTGCATAAATTAAGTTTGCTCTGGGGCCATCCTTCCTGAGCTAAGACAAAAATGTGTGGGCCGGAGGCTAAAAAACTGTGAGCTAGCACACACTAACTCAGCTTAGAGGGAGCACTGGACACAGTACAGGTTGCAGGAACAAAAACTCTTTATTTGAGACTTAACAGATGGCATGGGGTTCCCAGGGCAGTTTACCGCACTTCCTTTCCCGGCTGCCTCTTCTCCCTTTCCTCACCCACGCACTCATCTTTGCCTTCCCGCTTTCAGGCACGGGTGCTTCGCTTGTCCTGTGCCACCCAACTCCTCTCCATGGCCACCCATAAATCATCCCCCGGCTTTGGCTCAAAACCCCCCAGATCAGGGCAGAACCCCTGCCCTCTCTGAGCTCGGTGACTTCTCCAGCCCAAACCCCCCCCCCCCCCCCCGGACCAAGCGGCTCCAGCCCCTAACAGCCAGCCTCTTCCCAGCCAGTGCCCTTTTGGCCATACTCAAGCTACTGGCCCGTGGCCCTCAGTTATGCCTCCCTGGGATGCCCTTAATGGCACCGTGCCCTTTTCCTGCCCCTCCGTGCCACACCTGGGCATCATTCAAATACAGGGGCTTGGGTCTTTATCTACAGGGGCAGGCATTATCTACAAACGTTTTTTTAAAAAGCCAGTCCATTCTATTAGCAGGTTAAAAATGGCCTCGGATGGAAACTTTGTGTTCTTTCATCCTCCTTTATTTTAATATCCAAGAAACAAATTCTGACACAGTTATTTGTTTTTAAAAGATGAACGGCGAAGCATCTGAAAATAAAAACCACAAAAGAAACTGCACGGGCCTAACAAAACAAAAACGCAGTCAACTTGCTCGGCCTAACAAGGTCGGCTTTGCCTAACAATTTGTACCATCCTGGAAAATGAAAGAGGGATGCGTGTGAAATACGAGTGCGCAGCAAACCAGCGGTTTACTGTTCTGTGATGCCAGATAAGGGGGAGGGGACGATGATTTTTTTAAAAAGCTGTACATTTTTAAAAGGTTACAATTACAAAATGGAATCTGTTTGCTTAGGCACAGCTGGAAATATTCAACAAGACAGCGCCAGGCTAAACCTGGGGATCCGACAAACCTCTGCATAATTTTCTTATTTAAAAAATAAAATAAAACCCGTGTTCGTTTGCACTGAAATAAGACTCCGTCTTCCCCCAAACAAAACAAAACAATGACCTTGATGTTGGCGCTAACCCCGGCTTAGGCAGAGGCCAGGAACGAGAGATCTCGTTCCGGCCGCCATCTTGGCCTTCTCCGGTTCTGCTCGTTCAATGCAAGAGATTTATCAGGGTGGGAAGAAACCGGCTTGAGAGCTCTGGTTCACTCATTCTGGGGATCAAGCGGGGGCTCGATCCTGAGACACCGAGCGTGGCAGGAACCCTATGCACGCGACACCTACGAGACGAGGTAGGGAAAACAAAGCAGAGCGACGTTTTGCAACCAAAGTGTTCTCATTTGAAAATTAACCCATTACAAGTAATTAGATTAGATGAAAGGACAGAAATTTGTTTGTGGAAGCAAGGAAACGGTTATCTGTAAGAGAGTGGTTTTGTTTTGTTTTTCCTAAAGGAGAGTTTTACAAGACCATGGAAATGCTGGGAATATGGTCTCTGGGCAATTTCTCTCCTTTCCTGCAAAATGCAAAATATCTGTCCCAAATTCCTCTTTATCTCTAAGGAACAATTTGCAAACCGTGCTGGGCCAGACAGCCACCAGTTACCATGATTGCTACTATGTTCTCTGTGGCTACTATCGCATATACACATTGGGGAAGAAAAGGATGCATGAGGGAGGGACACTTAAGTCCTTCTTGTCCTCAGGCCGTCACAAATCAAAATCCCCCTGCATGACGGCTACAAAGAGATTGCCTTCAGGCTATCACTTTAGAGGGGCTACTATCTTAGAATGCAATGAACGCTAGAGGAATTGACTCCTTCAACCATTTTTCTTCCAAACGGGTAAACAAAGAGCATCCAGATTTTTCCAGGGTGAGCCGAAAACAAAAGTACAAGGTCATAACACGAGATCACAAACAGGATTGGAAACCCGCCGGTGACGAACGGCGGCGAGGTCTCCCACGCTTGGAACTAGACACGTATTCATTGTGTACAGCTCCGCTCACGGATACTTATGTGGGTGGTGGTGTATTGTCTGCCTGAAAAAGAGGACGCAGAAGAGGGAGTCTCACACTACCCCCTCGTTGTCCTTGGACTGCTTCTCTTCCCAAGACAAGGAGAAAGCGGCTTGAAACCATGAGAGCACAGACAAAGGGGAGGCCTTGGATCTCCTCCCCCGCAGGCTCCTCTCCGTGTAAAAAGTAAACCCCTGCTCCCACTCTCTGCTTTAGACGCAAACGAACATAATGTGGCTGCCACGTCAAGTCTAGTCCTCTGACCCCCTTTCCCCCCTCATCTCTAGAGTGACTGAATTGCTTGAGAAGGGGAAGGTAGAATTCGCCGGTTCGCTTCCTCCCTGAATTTCCCGTTGACAGTCATCCGCAGACGTTGCAGAGGCACAAGGAAGCTAATCAAACATGTCTTCAAACATGCGCTGACCCATAGTGATGTAGAGGTCCTTCTCATCGGGAGTCATCTGGGCCACCAGTTCTGGTCGCTGAGTCACCTGGCTGTACGAGAACGGGCGCCCGGCCACTGTGACAGTGGGGTCCTCAGTCACCACCTCAAACTCATCGTCATCATCTTCCTCCACCAGGCCGAAGAGTGTCCCTGTGGCAGCAGCTGCTCGGGGAGGGGAGTCTTCATCCGATTCGCTCGTCTCACTCTCGGAGTCACTGGCATTGGTGCTCGATAAAGGGGGCGCTCCACCCAGGGCGCCGACGGAGGCAGAGGGGGTTTTCTTCTCATGGATGAGCAGCGCGCGCATCACTTCCTCGTTATTGTCCAGGGCACCTTGACTCTCCTCCCCTTCCTGGAACATATCTGAGCCTCGGCCACCTGTAGGTGCATGAGTAAAACAAATGAAGGAAACAACAGGACAAACCACGGCAGAGATGCAGATTTATAATTTGGACCAATGAGAATTTCCCCCAACAGCAGTGCTGGAATGGGAGTGGCCCATTGGGCGCCCATGACACCAGAGCTCCAGCATCAGTGCTGAGCTCCGTATTGTCTTCCAGGACCTAGTTCTCAGCACTTGGTTTTATTGATATGGCAAACTGTGTCTGGAAAATCACTGGTAAGTGTTTGAGTGAGGGCTCCTGAGCCACGGAACCTCCTCTCCCCCGCAGCCCAGTTCTCACCCCATTCCGACATCTCAGCCAGCAGAGTGGTTGAATGCCTTTCCACCCTCCCACCCCTTCCCCCAAGATTCCTGTACAGAGGAAAACAAACTTCTGCTTGGGGAGGGGGCTGTGGCTGAGTGGTAGAGCATCTGCTTGGCATGCAGAAGGTCTGGGGTTCAGTCCCCGGCATCTCCAGTTAAAAGGACCAGGCAGTAGATGTGATGGGAAAGACCTCTCTGCCTGAGACCCTGGAGAGCCACTGCCAGTCTGAGGAGACAGTACCGACCCTGATGGACCCAACAGTCTGATTCAGTACAAGGCAGGTTCATGTGTTTGTGAGTTTCTAACAGTAAGCTGCCTTGAGCAGTCCTCTGAAACGGCAGCCTAAAAATATTCTAAATAAATGACATTCCTTTCCTTCTCTTGGTCTTATTATTCCGATTTCATTTGTATTTGAGTTTTTGGTGTCTCCCCGTCTGTTATGTTTTCTTAATGTGCAGTTATATGCATCTGTTGTGTGACTGAATAATAAAATAAAAAATGAAATTAAAAAATAATTTATTTATTTATTTAAAGGGAAACAAGCACGCTGGAGAGAAGCACCTGGCTTAGACTTTTCTCTAGCATGCAAGCTTTCCATGAGCAGATAAGGGATTGGAGCCAGACTCAAATTTTTGCCCACACAAGGGGGGGGGTTAATTTCAGCTGATCCCCCCTTCCGAAGCTATTCAGGGGTGATGCCCATCCCCCAGGGAGAGGGTTTCAGGGGGCTGCAGTAGCACAGGGGGGAGACAGGGAAGTTGCACTACCACTAAACACTAGGCCTTTGCCCATGCCTAAGATTAGCGAGAGGCATGTCATACCCAGACCATGAATTATGAACCGGCTCTGCCAATTCTGAGAGTTCTAAACCAGCTCTGACTGCTTTGGCACATGCATGTTCTTGCAATGCCACTCGGGAATTTAAGTGTGGGGGCGGGCATGCAACAGCATGTTGCCTAAGTAACGGCGTGACAGTTCCATAAAGATGATTTGATCGCTGGGCTCCAGATGGGAGTCGGACCGTTAATCAGTGAAGCAGGAGTGCCGTTGGCTGTCTGTCGGGCCCAACCCATGCCCACTATGCAGGTGGGAACACGGGAAGTCAGGGTCACCCTTGTTTCTTTATTCATTGTGAACAGAGTAAGAGTTTAAGGGTGCCCAGTGTCATAAAAACTTTGAATTATGAGCAACAGGCTGGATCTAGCACATTTCCGCTTGCGCTAGAGCTCTTGCAGAAACATAAGAAAAAGACTGCAGCCACCACCTTCGCTAAGTTAGTCTTATTGTATCCTTGCTTACATTTCTGCTTGCACCAAGATCTTGTGGCAACCAATTTCTGACTGCTGAGAGAGAGAGAGAGAGAGAGAGAGAGAGAGAGAGAGAGAGAAGACATAAACATTTCACAACATCTTGTGCAAGCAGAACTGCACTCTGTCCATTTATGTTTATATTTTCATTTGCAAGTTGTGGGATCCAAGCCAACGACAAGCCCTATGACAAGGCCATTAGTGGCTTTATCACACCACTGCTAGAGATATCAGATGCTGCTTTATACATAAGAGCAAACACAAAGCCCCAGGGGCTGTTTGTACACGCTGGGATGTGCCGCACAGTCTGCCTTCTTCAGGGAGGCCCTCAGTCCAGTTCAGATAGCTTTGCAATGGCCCTCCTGCTTTCCCCTCCTTACCTTCTTTGACGTCATCAGGATCATAAGCTCCCTGTACGGTGCTCTCACGCAGCCAGACCGGCCTTTCTCGGGGCGGCTTCCCATCATTGGCCGTCTGATGTGCATCCTCCTGGTCCTCCATGCTGATGACAACGTTCTGGGTGTACAAGTCCTCATAAGAGGGCCCCTTGGTGGTCCAAGCCTCCCTATGCTGCCCGCTTGGCAGAACGCCCATTCCTGCGGCACTGGCGGCTCGTTCCTTGCTGCAAGCCGTCATAAAAACAAAGATGCTTGTCAAACCAAGGGAGAGGAGGAGGAGGAGAAGAAGAAGAAACTGGATTTATACCCTGCCCTTCACTCGGAGTCTCAGAGCAGCTTACAAACTCCCTTCTCTTCCCCTCCCCACAACAGACACCATGTGAGGTAGGCGGGGCTGAGAGAGCTCTTTCCAGAGCCGTCCTTGAGAGAACAGCTCTGACCAAAACTATGGCTTGCCCAAGATCATTCAGCAGCTACAAGTGGAGGAGTGGGGAATCAAACCCGGTTCTCCCAGATTAGAGTCCGCGCACTTAACCACTACACCAAACTGGCTCTCACACCAAACAGCTTCAAATAATCCAAACCCTGACACCAGTTATCCTCAGACCTACTGAATATGATCCACCACCCCTTGTAGACCTCTTGACAGGGTCACTAATTTGAACATTATGGTGATTTCCGCTATTGGCATCAATTTATCACAAAATGTCAACAGCACTGTAGGATAAAAATGGCGGTTAGAGAGCTTATGGTACCAAGCAAGGGTAGCAAAGTGTCCGTCTCAGTTGGCCTCCCTGCTCTAGTTCCCAACCCACCGAAAGTGCTCATTTGATTCCACCTTGTGGCCCCAACACATTTATATGAAATTGTCACTACCTGTACAATTTTAATGTTTATTGTTTAATGATTTTCAAGTGATTTTTATTGTAACAAGTCTTGCACTCGGTTTTTGTGATCCGCCCTGAGCCTGCTTTGGAGAGGGCAGAATAGAAATCTCAAAATAAAATAAATAAATGACTAAGTTAGGAATCTGAAAGCCTCCAGTTCAAATAACACCTGGCCTTCGGCAACCACCTCCCTCTACCCCAGACTCCTCCCCCTCTGCAACAAGGACAATACCAGTGACCAGCATTACAGGTCTATTGTACCGATTACATGTTTGGAACACTCTGGAGACTCTAAAGGCGAAGTATTATAAATGCTAAGCGTTATCATCACTAGGGATGTGTATGAACCAGGAAAACGTGGTTCGGTTGGCAAACCATCAACCGTCACGAAATCTTAGCCGTTAAATGAACCGGTTCAGTTTGTGAGGTTCGTAACCCAGTAGAACAGCCCCCCGGTGTGCTAGAGACACCAAACTTGCAGAGGATCTCCAGCTAACTCTCCTCTACCTGCCCGCCATGTTTGGTGAGGATTAGATTTACAGGATCTGAGTTATGCCCCCCCCAAAGATGCCCCCAGAAAAGTGCTTTCTGGGGAAATGACACCTTTCTCTCCTATGTACATTTAGTACATAGAATTTATGTACATTTGCTTCACCTTTCTCCTGAAGAAGAGCCTACATTTGCTTCACCTACATTCAAAGCTCATTAAGAATCTTTGGCTCATAAACACCCAGATATTTACAGGAATACAGTTGCTACCATCTTGCTATGGGACTTGTTGGAGTCTGGTGAAAACATTTTAAGCAGGTCACCTCCTTAACTGTAGAAAAGAGCCAGAGTCCCATGGCACCTTAAAGACGAATAAAATTGGTGGCAGGGGAGGAGCTTTCCCGAGTCACTTCTTCAGATATGGTGACTCACGGGAGCTCATACTGTGCCACAAATCTGGTTCGTCTTTAAGGCGCTACCGGACTCCCTGCTCTTTTTGGCTGCTACAGATAGACTAACACGGCTACCCATCTGGATCTACCTCCTTAACTGGTTATCATTCTACACATCATTTCGGAATAGAAATGACCAAGAAAACAGCAGCAACAGCACTGCTTTTTGTGCATGCGTGTGCAAAACATGTCACCGGGGGACGCGGCATTATTATTACATTTAGAAAGCATATTTGCTGCTGCTGCGTGATCATTGTTTGTTATCTCCAGAAGCTTCACAGAGGCGAGCCGGTGACACTGGCCAGACGCACAGCTGTTTCTGTGTTCGGCCAGTAAGGCAGGATCGATGGATCCAAACTGGAAAGATTTACACAAGACAACATGGATCATCTTCTGTTGCAGACCCCCCTGTTGGAAGACAGAGCCCCCTGCCTCTGAGCCAGACAGGTCAGCCGCTCCCCAATCCCCTCTCTGCCGAAAAGCCTTTCGAATAGTTAAAAAGCCCGGTGGCACTTACTCTGTATCGCCTGGCAGGATTTCCTCTGCCTCCAAGGCAGTGGGGCATTTCTGTGCATGCACTGGGGCAGGTTTGATTCCCTGCTCCTCCACCCCGGTTTGATTCCCCACTCCTCCACCTGCAGCTGCTGGTGTGACCTTGAGTCAGTCACACGGTCTCTCAGAGGTGTTCTCTCAAGAGCAGTTCTCGAGAGAGCTCTCTCAGCCCCACCCACTTAGCAAGTTGCCTGTTGTGGGGAGGGGAAGGGAAAAAAGATTGTAAGCCGCTCTGAGACTCCTTCAGGTAGTGAAGGGCGGGGTATAAATCCAATCTCTTCCCCCTCCTCCCAGTTCGTTTCCAGGCACAACCCAAGAAGCTGGTCTACACCTTCTTGGAAGACAGAGCCCCCTGCCTCTGAGCCAGACAGGTCAGCCGCTCCCCAGTCCCCTCTCTGCAGAAAAGCCTTTCGAATAGTTAAAAAGCCTGGTGGGCACTTATTCTGTATCGCCTGGCAGGATTTTCTCTGCCTCCAAGGCAGCCATTGGCCTGATCCAACATTGGCTTCTCTTATGTTCTTAAGGTATAGATAGGAACTCTGAGTCTGGGGCAAGGGATGCTCGGTCTTCTTGGTGCTTGGGGGGGAGGGCTTCTAGTGTCCCGGTCCCACTGCTGGACCTCCTGATGGCCCCTGGTATTTTTGGCCACTGTGTGACAGAGTGTGGGACTGGATGGGCCATTGGCCTGATCCAACATTGGCTTCTCTTATGTTCTTAAGGTATAGATAGGAACTCTCGGTCTGGGGCAAGGGATGCTCTGTCTTCTTGGTGCTTGGTGGAGGGGGGGCAACAGTGGGAGGGCTTCTAGTGTCCCGGCCCAAATGCTGGACGTCCTGATGGCCCCTGGTATTTTTGGCCACTGTGTGACACAGAGTGTTGGACTGGATGGGCCACTGGCCTGATCCAACATTGGCTTCTCTTATGTTCTCTTATGTTTGGGACCAGCATACTTGAAGGGCCACTGCTCCCTTATGGGCCACTTTGGGGGGGGCCTCTTTGCTGAGATTAAGCAGGTGACAACCCAGGAGAAGGCCTTCTCAGTCGTGGCACCAAACCTCTGGAACTCTCGCCCAGGGAGACTCATCTCTCCCCTTCTGTTGCTGTCTTCTGCCAGCACGTGAAGACTTATTGTTTCGTGTGGCATTCCCTCAGTGACCATCTTTCCTGACCCATGTTTAATTTTTTTTAAAAAAACATTCACTGTTGGTTTTTATCTCTCTGTATGTTTGCGAAGCTGTTTTAAATGTTTTCATGATGTGCAGGCGGGTAGCTACAGTGGGGCTATTCGGGGCTCTGCCCCCTTTCTGAAAGGGGCAGCCCCACAGGGCTTGGTTGGAGTCCCCCTAGTGAGTAAGGAACAGGAGACGGAAGAGGACCGACCTGTGCCGTTCAGTCCTGGCTGGGGAAAGGGGTGAGCTCTCAGAAGGGGGTGCCTTGGTTTCCCAGGCCTTTCCAGAGGCATTTGTCCACTCCGGCAGGGAATGGAAAGATAGGTGAGGGTTAGCAGAGGTAAGGGAGGAAGGGAACTTTGGCCCTCTGGTGGGTGACTTTAAGAGGCTTGCAACTCAGTTCCTTAAGACCGCGTTTCTTCCCCCCCACCATCTATCTTTAAAGTATTAAGGGTCTAGGGGAGACGGCTGCCGGGGTTCAGGCTCACAACTACACGTCCACATAGATTTGACAGCAGAGGTGTCAAAATGAGAGCCCCACTGCAAAGATGCCTAGAGCTGGACCGGTAAGTTCAGCCCCATCAGGAAACAACTTGCCCCACAAGCCTCAAAATTCCGGCTACGGATTCTGACCCTTCTCGTCAAGGCTGCGCTGATAGCGCTGTCTGGTTGAGCCAGACACGGATGAAAGCGAGCCTCCCTTAAGTTACCCATGTCAGCAAAGCAAAGCAAGCATGCGCGCGTGCGCAAGGGTCGGGGATGAAGGTAAACAAAGAAAGCATGGCAGCTAGCTGACATCCACTGCTGTTGCTCTGGTTGGTTTTAATGGGTTTTTTTTAAGACGTGTTTTTATGATGTGTGTTCTGATTTGCCAGCTTCTTCGGTGACCCTTGTGAGGGCAGAAAGGCAAGATATAAATGTCCTAGAATAAATTTTAAAATGAATAAATAATAAAGAGAAGGACGGCAAACGTCAGCCCTGGATCTCTGTCCCAGCTAGGGATGCCGGCCTCCACGTGGGTCCCGGGGATCCCCTGGAATGACAACTTATCTCCAAACGACAGAGATCAGTTCCCCTGGAGAAAATGGATGCTTTGGAAGGTGGGCTCTATGTGTGAGTGCTGTGCAGCCCGACCCCGTAGACCCTGACCCCGGGGATTCTGCGCCCTCAACGTCTGAGGGTGAGCTCCCTGCACCCCTTGAATCACCAGACCTAAGTCTTGTGGAGGATGAGCACCAGCTACGAGGAGAGTTTACACCTGGAGCCGCGCCGGCAGAGCCAAGCACAAGAACCACGCCTCCTGATTTCCCCTGCACTGGTGGCTCGTTTGTGCGATCAGAGGCGACGGGATATGGCAACCCGGCGTAAGGAGGCGTGCATGCGAGGTCGGTGTCCTCTAAGCCCAGAGTACTGACCGGAGCCAGGACCCTGTTAGCAGCTGGAAATTGGCTAACAAGCCGACCGGGCTTTTTAGGCGTCTCTCTCAGATTCCCAACTCGTGCTGGCAACTAATCGCATAGAAGAATCGCTGCACCCCGGATCCTGCATTCCTGTCTCCTGGTTTTCATTCTGACTTCCCGGCTCCTGACTTTGGCTTGTGTGACGTTTCCCGGCTCCCTGACTTCGGACTGTGTATCCTGACTTTTGACGAACGGCTTTCGGCTTCTGAAATCTGCTTGCAATCTCCGGTAACCCTAGACTGTGTTTTGACTTGGTATTTTGGACTCTGCTCACATTACTCTGTCTCATCTGGTGCCATGACCCCGGACTGTGTTTTGGACATTCCATGCCTTGCCTGGCCCGCCAGCGCAATCGTGACACTATGGCACGATACCCTGCTGAGGCCCCTCCCACTACCCTCCCTAGGCTCCACCCCCAAAACCTCTGGGGATTTCCCAACCCGGAGCTGACAATCCTTCCCCTCCCACCCCCCTCAGTATCCAAGGAGGACCTGGCAACCCTAGTCCCGCCCCACCTCTGCTTCAGGGCAAGGATCTCCATGGGCTCCGGTTCCAGGATCTCGTAGGCCAGGTTGACGTCCTCTGTCTCGCGCAGCAGGGCATAGATCGGCTCGATCTGCTCGTTAAACCGGGCCACCAGGGTTCGGGCATCCTTTTTGGGCATGGCCGACTCGTCTTCCTCCACTTCGGTCTCGCAGAAGGTACAGCGGAAAAGTCCTAATGGGAGAGAAGCCGCAAATGTATTATTTGAAATATTTCTACTTTGAGCTTTCTGCTGAAGGAGGGGGGGAAAGATACCCGTGGGGAAGCCGCTTCCAATGTTTTCTTTGAAACAATTAAAAAAAGACACCCATGGGAAGTTGCTTCCAGCGTCTTCTTCGGAACAATTAAAAAAAGACACCCATGGGAAGTTGCTGCCAATGTCTTCTTCGGAACAATAAAAACCGTGATGAAAATGCATGAAAGACGCAGTTAAAGCAGGGAAATGGCATTGGCAGTAAAAGCAGAGAATAATTAATAACTATCGTATGGGGTTGTGTGTGGTATAGCCAGGAGATCCTAAGACTGTCTGGCTGCCTCGAGTACTAGCTCTTTTTAGCATTATGCACCACTAGGTGGCGAGCTAGACTTATTTTGGGGTGCTGAAAGAGCTCTGAGAGAGCTGCGAATGACCCAAGGTCACCCAGCTGGCTTCATGTGGAGGAGTGTGGAATCGAACCCGGTTCTCCAGATTAGAGCCCGCCGCTCTTAACCACTACACCATGGTGGCTCTCTAAAAAAAAAGCAGAGAGAGAATGAATGAGAATAATATACAACAATCAACAAACAAAAAGCAGTCTCTTGGCAGCATATAAAAGGCTACAGAAAGTCCTACAAGAGAAAAACGCTGGCTGTATTGTCCCTATTGTCAGAGGGCAATGATGTTTTCCCACAGACCAAAGAAAGCAAACATTTGAGCAGGAAGCTGATAACTCAAGGCAGCACACAACAAGGGGAGGAGCTGTGGCTCAGCAGGAGGATGTCTGCTTTGTGCCCGGAAGGTTGCAGGTTCAACCCCCCAGCCTTCCCCTCATGTTGCCTCCTGTCTCTGGGATTCACAGGCAGAGGTTCCCCTCAGTTACCATGGCTAGTAGCCACTGATCGACTTATCCTCCATGAATCTATCCAATCCCCCCTTTAAAGCTGTTCATTCCAGTGGCCCTCACGACATCCCTGGCAGCAAATTCCACACTTTAATCCCTCTCTGTGAAAAGTAGTATTCCCTTTTGTCCGTCCTGAACCTACTGCCTATCAGCGTCATTGGATGCCCTCGAGTTCCAGTATTTGGGGAGATGGAGAACAAGTTCTCTTTGTCCAGTCTCTCCACCCCATGCATAATTTTATAAGCCTCTATCGTGTCCGTCCCCCCCCCCCCTTAATAATCCCCTTTCTAAACTGAAAAGTCCCAGACTCTCCAGCCTTTCCTCAGAGGGAACTTTCTGGGGAAGGCCGCTCCTGATCTGGAGCCAGTGCAACCAAGCCAGTCCCGGTGGGGTTGGAGACATCGCAGGGGCTGCCTGGCTCAGACCTGGGCAGCGGCGAGGACGGCCACAGGTATCCGGCCTGCAGGGAGTACCGGGATCCACTTGCTCCAGGGCTGCTTTAATGTCCCACTCCGTCCCTGTGGTCTCTTCTGTGTTGCCATCATGTAGCTTGCACAAGGAGATGCGACCGAATGAGTTTAGCTGGAGTAAGAGGGGCTGTGGCTCAGTGGAAGGGTCCCTGCTTGGCGTGCAGGAGGTCCTAGGTTCAATCCCCAGCATCTCCAGTAAGGATCAGGTGCCAGGTGATGTGAGCCACTGCCAGTCAGAGGAGGCAAGGCTGACCTTGATGGACGATGGTCTGCTTCAGTATAACTCAGCTTCAGGTGTGTTCGTATCAACAACAAGAAGGGAGGAAGAAGGAGGAAGGAGGGGAGAGGAGAGGGGAAGGGAGA
>NW_015172646.1:166971-172286 GCF_001447785.1 Gekko japonicus | reverse complement strand
TCTTATGTTCTTATGTTCTTATATGTCCAGAATGCTTTTCGACAAGCATGCTCCCCTGGACACCTTCTAATATATTATATCAGACAATAAAATCAGGTAAACTCAGAAAATAAGACACCATATTTCACACACACACAAAAAGGAAAGCTTATCACAGGATTCAACCCCCAGTCCACAGCACTGTCAGTCTAGCTTACAAGCAATTCTAAAAAAAACACAAAAAAAACAGGCCTTCAGAACAGCCTAGAAGGTCTTTGAAGAGGGAGCCGATGTCAACTCCTAAGGGAGTCCCAGAGCCAGAGGTGGTGACCAAGGAGTCCCCACTCCACATCCCACTCAGTCAAACTTTAATTAAAGCTGGCTGTCAGGGAACTGCCTCAAGCATCAGGTTGGATGGTGCAAGTGGAATGTGTCCTTGAGACCGTTCTCACACACAATGATTCGACCTTAAGAGTGCACACACATTCCAGCGTCTGCCATTCAAGAGGTAACTGCCTCGGCCTTGCCAGAAGGAACACGAAACGGACAGCTTTCAATCATGCGTGAGCTGCATTCACCCATGCACACACACAAAAAAAAGAATCAGAAAGGCTGACTAGCGTTTTAGCAGTATGTTGAAGCCACCCATAGTTGCTCAGGTCTGAGCTGTGCTGCAAAAGAACAATGTCCCTTTTTTAAGCTCTTTGTTTTAAAGGGGGGGGGGGTTGCATGCTGTGCCCAAGAGCCTGCTCTTTGATCCGCCAAGTTGCTGACGGCAACAGTTCCGGCAAGTCACAGTATGGGGCCGGCAGGGTTGCTAAAGCACATCAGGATCCCAAGCTGCCATGGCAGACTTTGGACAGAGGGAGGAATTAGATTGGTAACAAAAGGTCTTGCAGAAAGCCTGGAGAGAAAATTGCAACTTGCAAAGGTATAGAAGGCTCAGGTCCACTTGTGCACGTACAGCACGTGGTTGCTGCCCATTTAATGACCAGCAGCTGAATGTGTAAACTGTCTCTACTCAGAAGCATTCTGTTTTAGAAGATCTGGACAATGAGATGAGGCTGTCCTCTGGGAGGTTTCACAGCTGGCTCTATAATGGGAAGAGGTGAGGCGGTGGCTTTAGGTGGCAGATTACGGAAGGTTTCAATCTCTACTCCCTTATCTTTCACCATTCTCTACTGAGACACTGGTGGTGGTGGGGGGGATGTTCTGGGAGCCGGAAGCGCCGCCCCCGATGTGCTGACGTCACCGGAAGTGACATCACACACCATGCCTACATCACTTCCAGGTGACATCGGCATATTAGGAGCGACAATCTGGTTTTGGGGCAAAACCCTATGGTAAAATCAAGCTCAAACCTGGGAGAAGAACCGTTAAGATACCAGGATATTCTGGATAAAAAAGACAATCTTAAATTACCAGAACAATTATCCTGGTGGAAGAAAGTGCAACTGGAATCAATATATTTGAAGGATAAGAAACAAGGTTTTAATAAGAAAATAACTGAACTAGAAGAAATTGTTTTAACGGCAGAAAATAAAGTGATAAAGAAAATATACAAGGTTTTATTGGATGATGTGATTGTGGATGAAATAGTGAAAAAAATATGATTGTATGGGCCCAGAATATAGGCCATAATATTAATTTAGAAGAGTGGGAGCAGATTTGACTGAAGAATATAAAATTAACTAATGCTGTGTCATATAAAGAGAACATGTATAAGATGTTTTATAGATGGTATATTACACCAGATAGATTAGCTAAACAAAATAGTAAGTGTTCTGATAAATGCTGGAAATGTAAAAATAAGATTGGCTCTTTTTATCACATGTGGTGGCTATGTGATGTTACAAAGAGGTATTGGATATGGATTCATGAGATAATGGAAAAATAACAAGAACTAATATCCCGTTTACTCCAGAGATACTGTTATTGAATATATTTCTGAAACACTTTGATAAAGCAGATAGGTATTTGATAGTTCATATGTCGACAGCTGCAAGGATAGTATATGACAAATATTGGAAAATAATGGAAATACCAACGAAACAAAAGTACGTGAATAAACTATTTGAAACGGCGGAAAATGACAAACTGACACTTGAGATGAGAGCCATCACAGAATGGACTTTTCAAAAAACTTGGAAGAGATTCTATGATTGGTATAATGTAAATGCAACTGATAGATAAATGTAGTAATTTGAGAATGCAGAAAAGATAAGCTTAGTAAAATAGATAATGAATTTAGAAATTTAATAAGCAGAAGAAGTGATAAAAATCTCTTGTTATATGTTATATGTTGTTGGGGGTAGTTGGGTGTTGTTTGTATGTATGTCTGTAGTATATAATGAAATAAATAATAATAAAAGTGTACCCTCGGGTACTTAAAAAAAAAAGTAAAGCTCAAACCATAGAAATTTGCTCAAAAAACAGAGCATTACCCCCCGACACCACCGACATATCTACATCACTTCCGAGGGACGTAGACATGTCCATATTTGATATCTGACAGCCAAAAGCAGAAGTCATTTCGGGGGGGATCGCGGGGGATCGCAGTTTCCCCAGGTGAGGTACGGGGGGCGGGGCACATGATGAAGCCCCGCCCCCTGCTTCCAGACACCCCGCTTCCGGCCCTCATTCAGCCAGGAGGCAGGAGAAGAGGGAGGGTAAGTTGCTTCCTCCCTGCCTCTCCCCACCCTGCCTGCCTGGGGCCAGGGAGGGCCTTCGCGGGGCTTCCTTGCACTCCCGCCGGCCTCGCAGGTCCACCGCCGGGTCCCTCATGGGGCTCGGCAGTGGAACTGCAAGGCCGGCGGCGGCCGGGACCGTTGGGGGCAGGGTGTGTGGCCTTATGATGCACTTCTGGTGATGTCAGGGAGTGTGGCCTTATGACACACTTCCGGTGATGTCAGGGTGTGTGGCAACAGCTAATGAGTTATGCTAATGAGTTCCCCTAGCTCTTTTTCTACGAAACGACCCCTGGCCAAAAGTATTTACTGACTCCACTGCAGGCACTATGAAAGTTAGCCTTGTGATGGCCCATTCAGTCCTCCCAATGTTGTTGACATCAGCCAATCCATGTGAGTATCTAAAGTTACAGAAGTCTGACAAGAACTGCATTCCAGTAACACATATATCTATTTCTCTAGTGTTCTTTCACGAGCAGTTCTCGAAAGAGCTCTCTCAGCCCCACCCACCTCACAGGGTCTCTATTGTGGGGAGGGGAAGGGAAAGGAGGTTGTAAGCCGCTCTGAGACTCCTTTGAGTAGTGAAGGGCGGGGTATAAATCTAATCTAATCTCTTCTCTCTCTTCTTATGCATTCATTGCTCTTCAGAAAATAAGACCTGGAAAATTCAGAACTCCTATGTCTGGGGAGAACTGGCTGAGAAGAGTTTCAGAGGCCTCCCAAGTTGAAACTGCCTAGGAAGACAAAGCCTCTGGAGTCCTTTTGGGGGGGGGGGACAGGACGCTGTTCATCCCAGAAATCTATTCTGTCGTATCGAGATAACCTAGATTTTCCAGCCCAGACTTTGTTTCAAATTAGCAAGGGAATGGAACATATTGCACTCTTTGAAGAAAACGGGGGGAGGGAGAGGGAGTCGTACCCCATCCAAATCCCAGAAGGCGCACAAAGAAATGTACTGCTCCTACCCGAGACTTGTTTTCAGCCCGCCTCTACAAAGCTGACATATCACTTTAATGGCATTACCAAGATCCGAGCCAAGGTGCGAACACATTAATCAGGAAGCCTTCGCATCTTCAGATCAACTGTCAAGCCACAGTAACACGTTGTAGAATTTTCTCCTAATGTGCTACGTGATGTCATCATTGGGTTGTTATCAAAATAAAAGCCAGCGTGCTGGTCTGAGGATCGAAGACGGGAGACGGTGTCACCGTTGCCAGAGAGTTGAGAAGAAAATGGGAAACACTGTGAGGCTGTTCGAGTACGACATTATGAAGGCTAATGGTGGTTCACCCAGGCATCTTGGTCATACATGTGATGAGAATGAGCTTGCTACTGTCTCTCCCCTGCTGCACAAAGAACCTGACATGGGAATCATCCTATGTCCCTTAGTGGCTACACACAAATATGTTCCAGCTGTCCAGGAGGAGGAGGAAGAGATTGGATTTATACCCTGCCCTTCACTACCCAAAAGAGTCTCAGTGCAGTTTACAATCTCCTTTCCCTTCCCCTCCCCACAACAGACACCCTTATGAGGTAGGTGGGGCTGAGAGAGAGTTCTGAGAGAACTTCTTGTAACAGAACAGCTCGGAAAGAACTTATGACTGACCCAAGGTCACACCAGCAGCTGCATATGGAGGAGTGGGGAATCAAACCCAGTTCTCCCAGATTAGAGTCCACACTCCTAACCACTACACCAAACTATGGAGCAGATACATGCCTTGCTTATCTGGTTGGAGTGTCGGACTAGGACTAGGGAGTCCCAGGTTGAACTCCCCACTCTGCTATTAACCTCCCTCAATGGCTTTGCACAGTTGATTTCTTCCTCTCTCTCATACACGGCAATACTATTACACCTAGAGTTGCCAGGCAACCAGCAGGAGGGAGGGGGAATGTGACCTGGTGTGTGTGGGGGGGTGAGTGTCTCAGGTGTGAAGATGTCACTTCCAGGTACAATGAGTAGCTCTAAGAATCACCAGAAATGCTATCATTTATTTATTTTATTTATTTAACTTTCGATTTCTAGACTGCTCAACCCCCGAAGGGCTCTGAGCGGTTTACATAGTACAATTTAGTTACACTACCTCACTAGGGCCATACATTGAGGGGAAATTACTACCTATCAGGCACCCGTGGCAGGGTCTTGGTTGTTGTTTCTGCGGAGGTTCTTAGTCCCGGGTGACAATGTCTCGGTGCAGATCTTCTTCGACTGCAGCGACTCCTTCCGGGGATGGTCCCTCAGTGCACAACAGTGCGTGCTGTCGCAGCTGGCCTCTGTCCTGATTGGCTCCGGCCTACCACGTTGCCTCGGCGCCGCGCCCTGCTGGCCCAATCTCCGTCCGAGCTGCTCAATTCACCGCCGCTATGTTTCATCAGCTGCCGTTGCCACCATTCCACCACTCAGCCACCGCCGCTCCACCACACCGAAGGGAAGGAGGGTGCCCCCCCGCTCTAGGAGCCAGGTACCCAATTCATCTACTCGCCCGTACGGGCTTTCGAACCGCTGGGTGGGCGGGAGTTGGGACACGGGCCGGGAGCTCACCCCGACCGCGGTGGGACTCGAACAGCCACCAAAGCTGTTCGGTCAGATGGATTGCAGGCTCTATTTGCTGCCTGCGCCACCGCTCATAAGAGTTTGTTTGTTTGTTTGTT
>NW_015172646.1:143673-166115 GCF_001447785.1 Gekko japonicus | reverse complement strand
AGAGTGGCCAGCGGGCAGGAGGTGGGGGGGGGGGAAGGCAAGGGGGGGTGGAGAAGACGGGGAACCAGCAGGATGGGGGGGTACTTCCCTCTTCCTGCTGCTTCCTCTGTCTCCCTGCCGCGAGTATCGCGGGTCCCCCTCTTGTTAAAAATAAATTAAATAAAACAGGATGGCAGCAAGCATGACATCAGTCCAGAGCAGCCTAATCTGCTTTCTGTTAGGGGTTAGCAGGATAACAGGCATCTGCAGGCCCAACTATGGGCGGGGAGGCTGAGATGGTAAAGAGTTCCTGGTGATTCCTAGAGCTACCGGCGTCACTTCCACGATGTCCTTGGAACTGACGTCATCACACCCATATGATGCCTGTGAGCTTTTAAATTTTTTAAGTAAAAAAAATTAATTGATACCCTGCCGCCACTCCAAGTAGCGGGTGGCAATGGGAACTCAGGGCAGGGGATCCCCCATCCACACCGGGGGCTTGGCAGCCCTGTTCCAGAGGAGTAGCTGTGTAAGTCTCTTGCAGCAAATAGTTAGCAGGTATCTGGACGTGGAATGGGGGCCACTGGGGGTGCGGAGGGGGGAGGTATTTGTGTATTTCTTGCATTGTGCAGGGGGTTGGACTAGACGACCCTGGAGGTCCCTTCCAACTCCATGATTCTATGAACTCGGGGCTCTTTGAGGACTAAATAAGTTTTTTGTCTAGTAGAAATTTTGTGGACTGGGTCCATACCTCTCTAGTCTCCTTTTATTGGCAAATTATCTGTGCGTATACTATTGACTGCACATAGATCCAGTTGGTCGGCCGTGTTGGTCTGAAGCAGAAGAACAAACTTTGAGTCCAGTGGCACCTTTAAGTGGTCTTAAATGTGCCACTGGACTCTAAATTTGTTCTATTGACTGCACACTTCAGATCTTAAAGAACCCTGTTTGGTGTCTCTTGCCCATCCTCTCACAAAAAACAACATGCGGTTATGACTGTTCCTAGATTGATCGCAGTAATGGGTGGCCGGGTGCATAACGTCCGTGGCCTCTCTTACTAACAATCCCATCCCCGGCTGCAGGAGCTCACTCAAGATAAGGCATCAATTAATTCTGGTTGTTTTTATGTAGAGCGATCAATCTGTTGCCTTGCCTACCCAACTCATTTTCTCCCTCTCTCTCTCTGTTTTGTGCCTTTTTTTCATGGGCAGATTTAGGAGAGGCCGTTCAGAAACACAGTGGAAATGGCATCTCTACAGCTCCGCTGGGAAATCCACAGCCCCTTATTAAGCAAGCTCTCTGTCCTTACCAGGTTTAACACTAAGGCAGTTTTATGGATATGACATTCAGTAGGATGACGGTGATAATGATGTTTTATTTACATACCAGTTCACAGGTGTACAGGGTGTCTTACAGCAAGAAAAACAGGAGTGGCTACTGCCTAGAAAAGCTTACAATCTAAGCTTCAACAGTGAGGGACATGACACAGGACGGGGAATGAAGGTGGGTGAAATTTTACAAGGGTTAAATGTGATGTCGAAGGCTTCCACGGCCAGAGTTCATTAGTTGTTGTAGATTTTCTGGGCTGTATGGCCATGGCTTTGTAGGACCTGACGTTTCGCCAGCAGCTGTGAGTGGCATCCTCAGAGGTATAACACAGAAAGACGGAGTACTCTCTGTGTCAAGGTGAGAAGAAAAATGGTAGGCAGGTAACTTATATCTACTCAGGAAGGTGGGGTAGGGCTGAGTCATTATCTTGTATCTGAGTCATTATTTTATCCTACAAGCATCTTGTTTGTTTATATTTGTTCTATATATTATTGTTATCTATATTGAAACGTTCAATAAAATGTGGTGGTCTTTTGTCGGGCGTCTCCTGGGTTCGTGGGGTAGCGCCCCCTGTGGCCATGTTGGGAGGGGGGACTGGCGGTCCCAGCAATGGCTAGAGCAATAAAAGGGGTGGGGTGGAGGGGCCTCAGATGGGCAGGGGACGGGGTTAAGTGCACCCCTCACATCCCTCTGCCAGCACGCTGTAACCTATCCCCCTGGGTTCTCTCTCTCTCGCTTCCTTTCTCTCTCTCTCTCTCTCCAGCTCCCAGTCCCAGCGTGCTCCTTCTTCCCGGCCCCTTCCCCTTGCCGCCTTTTATTTCCCTCTCCCCGCTCCCAGGGCCGCCCTTCCGCCCCCGGGTCTAGGCCCCGCCCTTCTTTATTTATGGGGACGCTGAGAGGGCGTCTCCGTGTTTGTCTCCAGCACGCCGCCCCCCAGCTCCCGTCTCCTGGCCCTTGCTCTGGGCCCGCCTGCTCCGTCTTCTGGCTCCTCATTGCCCTCGCTGCTGCAGCTGCCCTGCGGGCCCCGGTCTCGTCTCCTGGCTCGGCCGGGGAGCCGCACGTCGTGGTGTCTTGTTTTGTCTTTGAGCCAAGATTTGAGAATATATATATAGATTTCCTTCATTTATACCCCCATATTTCTCCCCAGCAGGGACCCAAAGCACCTTAAATCGCAATCCTCTCCTCCATTTTATCCTCACAACAACAATGCTGTGACGGAGGTTCATCGGAGGGAGTGCAACTGGCCCAAGGTCATCCAGCAGGGTTCCACAGCAGAGTGGGGATTCACATCTGGGTCCCCCAGATTCTAGTCCTGCTCTCTAACCACTGCATCTCTACACCATGCCACAGAAAAGAGAACACAGAAGCCCAACAAGGTCATCCGCACTGCGAGAGAGGTGAGAGGAGACTAGGGTTGCCAAGTCTACTTACCTTGGCGGCAATGGGAGCCTCGCCGGTGATGCGCAAGCCACCAGCACGTCACAGGAAGTGACGCGCTACGTCGCTCACGTTGAGGGCGTGGCCACAATCGTCGGAGGGAAAACCATAGAGTTTTCCCTCCGACGATCGGGGCCACGCCCCCAACGTGAGCGACGTGGTTGTGTCACCTCTGGTGACGCAGCCACGCTGCGCTTCGGGAGGGGTGGAGTTCCCCCCGGGGCTTGATTCCGCGGCGGCGGGAATCGGGCCTCCAAAGCGGGGGTTTACCCACCACCCGCCCCCACTTGGCAGCCCTAGAGGAGACCACACATTAAAAGAGTATGACAACTATGGAGGCTACAAAGTTAGGTACCCAAAGGCTGGGGGAGAGAGAGAGAAAATATTTTGGGAAATAAATTAAATCACAAGATAGGTATTTATTACAAAGTGCACTAAAACTATACTTAAAAACATTGGGACAATCCACCCTTGAAATGGTGAATTTTTGAACTAAGAAGTCCTGAATCTGTATAACTTTATACATTTCGCTGTCTCTAGGTTAAAAACCTTGAACCAATGAAACAGGACCAGTAATTCAATATATCCAGGTTGATAACCTTGAACCACGTTAAAACAGGACCAAACAAGTTTTGGACTCCAAGGCTTTCCTCAGGGGTCAAATGTTTGTACATACATGCACACTATAACATATAAGTATGTGTTAGTGCTAAGGCAGGTTGATTATAAGGCATTCCAGATATACTGGGTGGCAAAAGAATTGGGTTGTGTGAGAGCTATCTTAAGAGGAGGAGGTGGTGGAGAAGAAGAGGAAGAAGAAGAAGAGTTGAATTTATACCCCACTCTTCACTCAGAATCTCAGAGCACCTCACAATCTCCTTCCCTTCCTCTCCTGTGAGGTAAGTGGGGCTGAGAGAGATCTGAGAGAACTGCTCTTGAGACAACAGCTCTGAGAGAACTGTGACTGACCCAAGGTCACCCAACTGGTTGCACGTGGAGGAGTTCGCCATATTAGAGTCCACACTCCTAACTACTACACCAAACTGGCCCTTAAACCTTTTAAGCACATATATCCAAGGAATGCAGGTTTAATCTTTCTGAACATGGCTATCATAACTCTCGGGACTGTGCCTATATGTATCAGCCTTTAACTGACAGTTAACTATGGAGGCTGTTCAGCACACAGCTCTGAGCCAGGAAGGGCCTGTGGCCAAAATCATTTTGGTGTCCACTTTTCTTTTTCCCCAGAAAGGAAAACAAACGCATCTCCCCAAAAGCCATCTGCTCTGCGTTGTCCCCGTCGTTCCTGCCAGCAGGAGCCCTTGTCTGCCAGACATATGGCCCAGACTTATTTTTATGTTCAATTAAAAAGAAGCAACATTCCGGCTCCCATGTCATTATGTGGGTATTCGGCTGCACTGAAGAATTCCGAATTTTCGCCAGATGGCCCAAGTTCCCTGTTCGAGCCTGGACATCATTCTACATTTGGGTATTTTCTCTTCTGCCACAGACACAGACATCCTGACACTTGTTGCTGAGAATAACAATCTGTATCAAAAGAACAAAGCTTGAGTCCAGTGGCACCTGTAAGACCAACAAAGTTTAATTCTGGGTATAAGTTCTCATGTGCACACACATTTCTTCAGATATCTGCATGCACACAAAAGCTTATATCAGAATTAAACTTTGCTGGTCTTGAGGTGCCACTGGACTCAAACTTCTGTTCTGTGGCTTCAGACCAACACGGCTACCCATCTGAATCCAGTTTGGTGTAGTGGTTAAGTGTGTGGACTCTAATCTGGGAGAACCGGGTTTGATTCCCCACTCCTCCACTTGCACCTTGGGCAAGCCATAGTTCTGACAAGAGCTGTCCTTGAAAGGGCAGTCCTCGAAAGAGCTCTCTCAGCCCCACCTACCTCAAAGGGTGTCTGTTGTGGGGAGGGGAAGGGAAAGGAGATTGTAAACTGCTCTAAGACTCCAAGTGAAGGGTGGGGTATAAATGCAATCTCCTCCTCTTCTCTTCCTCTTCTTCTTCAATCTGTGTCAAAGGTGAAGATGGCGCCCTGACCTGGATAGCTCAGGCAAGCCCATTAGAACATGGAAGATAAAAAGAATCAACCCTGGCAAGTAACCGGAAGGGAGATCTCCAAGGAATACCCGGGCTTGGGACACAGAGGCAGGCTATCAAGCCACCGCTATGAAAAACGTCCAAGCCCCCAGTAGGGGTTGCCAGAAGTCACCATGACTTCCAAGCATGCAAGCACACAAACACACACACACAAAATACCCACACACAAAAAGGGTGAAGATGTCCAGGCATTTCTTCAGCCCTGGCAACTTATTCATGGTGAAGAATCAGCATGGCTCTGAAGGGTTTTCCCCTTCTAATTCCCAGTATTTTAGAATACTTATTTTATATATACCTTGCCTTTCTCCCCAGTGGGGACCCAAAGCAGCTGACATCCTTCTCCTCTCCTCCGCTGGGAGGGCGGGGTAAATTCACAGCAACCCTGTGAGGTAGATCTGGCTGGAAGTGTGTGACTGGCTCAAGGTCACCCAGCAAGCGTCCATGGCAGTGTGGGGATCTGAACCTGGGTCTCCCAGACCCTAGTCCATCACTCTGACCACTACACTACACCGGCTCTCGCAATAAATGAAAGAGCCAATCTGTCCCAAAATGGGACTTACTCCTGAGAAAGAATGTACCAATGGCAGCCTTTAGTTCCCACCTACGCCCTCGAGGCCAGCAAAATGTATGTGTTTCAGCATAAGCTTCTTGGTGTCAGAACTGACTTTATCAGATGATAAGACAGGGTGGCCAACTCAGGGCTGGGGAATTCCTGGAGAACTCAGGGTGGAGCCTGGAGACGATGAGGTCTGAGGAGGGGGACCTCTGCAATGTCTAATGCCTTACAGTCCACCCTCCAAAGCTTCCAGTTTCTCCAGGGGAACCGATCTCTGTTGCCTGGAGATCAGTTGTAATTCCAGGGGACCTCCACGTCCCACCTAGAGGCTGGCAACCCTCTGCCTAGAGAGAACATCCATAGGAGATATTACGCTGGGATACATTTTGTTAGCCTTTAATGTGTCCCTGGACGGCTGTTTAATTTTGCTGTGCCACACTAACATGGGTACGCCTCTGAATTTATTATGTACCAGTGTTGCTCTCCTCAGGTGGTAGCTGGAGATCTGGGATTACACTGATCTCCACATGACTCCACATGAAGAGATTAGTTCCCCTGGAGAAAATGGCTGCTTTGGAAAGTGGATTCAATGGCATTATACCTAGGGTTGCCAGTCCCCAGGTGGGAGTGGGGGATCCCCCGATTTCATGGGCTCCTGCCCTTCGCCAGCCAACTGTCTGGCAAGGGGAAGTCCCGCCCCAACAGCGACACCCCAGCATGATGCCCAGGTGTGATGACGTCATGCGGCCTCTGGTATTTTGGGCAAAACTCTATGGTAGCCATAGAGTTTTGCCCAAAATACCACAGCATCACCACGCAACTTCCCCGGTGTGATGACATCACTTCCACATGACAGCATCACACTGGGGACATGACGCATGGTCACATTGCCCTGCCCCCCCACTCCCAGAAAGCTCTATCCCACCCCCTGCCAGTGACCCTAATTATACCTGATTGCAGTCCCTTCCCTCCCCAAACCCCACCGTCTTTTGGCTCTGCCTCCCAAATCTCCAGGTATTTCCTAACCCAGAGCTGGCAACTTTAACCTATACCCTAATTCTCACATCCAAAACACTCATGCTGAGCAACCATACTGTCTCAGTGGTATGGGAGAAGTAATAGTGGCAGGCTAATGCACTCTGTCCCTGCAGGAAGGCTCCGTGCTCACACGTAGAAATATCATGCAAGTGGGGATCCAGTGTGCGGGTTTACAGGCATGGAGTGTTTACTCATTTTCAACATTTTATTTATTCTAAACCTTTCTATGCCACCTTTCTACCCGATTCAGGGTCCCCAAGGTGGCAAACATTCAAACAAAACATTAAAATATTTGAGACTTTAAAAAGCGTTTTAAAAACAAATACATATGTGAAATATATAAAGCAATTAAATAAAACGTAACATAAACACATAAAGATAGGTAAACATATGCCCTGCCTTAGCGCCTGAAACTCAAGGGGGCTAACGATTCAGCAAAAGCTGCTGGTACACAAACATCATAAGCATCCGGCGACCAATTAAATCCAATATACAATTAAAACACACGGTTAGAAGCAACACACAATTCAAACACATTTTAAAAAAATATTACACATAGTTAAAAGCCAATAATAGTGCTGCCAAAACCCAGGTAGGAGAAAAATGGATGTGATGGAAGCAAAGCTAAAGGAAAAAAAAAAAGCAGCCTTGTGTACTTACCAAGAGCTCTTACCAAAATTGACTAACAGTAGCTCTAGGAATCACCAGAAACTCTATGGTTTTGCCATAGAGTTTCTGGTCATTCCTAGAGCTACCCTGTATCACTTCTGGTAAGAACTTCCAGGAAGTATAGAAGGTTGCCTTTAAAAAAAAAAATTCTCCTGTGATGCTATGCCTGCCTGACCCTCTCACTAGCTGCAGTCGCTGGCAACCCTAGCTAACAACAACAACAACAACATGTAGAAGCTTTTTTACCACAGGGTTTTTGCCCAAAGACTACAGCATCCCACATCACTGGCAACGCGATGACATTGCTTCCAGTGCACCCTGAAAGTGGGGTTGTTGAGTCACCTCACTGGTGACATGGTTGTAATGCCAGTCTAGGCCTCCCCCTTCTGCTGGTAAGTCCCCCTGCTAGCCAGCTGATCGACAGTTGGGGGTGGGGGTCCTTGCCCCTGTCAGGGACCTGACAGCCCTCAGAGGGTCCCAGAAGAATAATAGAATCATAGAGTTAGAAGGGACTTCTAGGGTTATCTAGTCCAACCCCCTGCACAATACAGGAAATTCACAAATTTCCAGTGAAATTCACAAATTTCCCCACACCCCCAGTGACCCCTGTTCCACACCCAGAGGAAGGGTGTCTAGGAGCGTATCCAGCATGGGACCCTTCCCCCCCCCCTCCACCAGACATCAGCAATGCACAGAGGAGCTCTGAATGTAGGACCAGAACAAAGCCTCCCTGCCACAGAATCTCCCGATGATCAGCAAAGATTCCTAGGCAAGTCCTTTTTCATAATCCTAATGAATATTTTCTTACCCTCAAAAAGCAATTACAACTAAATCTTTAGAATTGCTCTTCAGGCCATAATGAATAATCGTAGCCAAAGCTGGAGGGGGAGGACCAACAGCAAGAATGTCCCCGAGGATCCACCACAAGAGCCAAGCTGTCAACCCTCCTGATGTAGTTCACGGGCTTCTGTTCACGAGCTTGGCACAATTATCAGGTTGAAATCAGCTTTCAAAATCACTTTGCTAATGGAACCGTCATGTCCCTGAGCGCCAAAATCTGACTGCGTTCAGAACATTCTGCAAGGCCCATAAAGTGGAGCTGTTCTGCCGGGCCTTTGGTTGAGGCGGCGGGCGTTCAGTCCATTCTGGGGGTCCTGTCCTCTGCACAGGACAGTTTATGGCTTTTTTTCCCAGTGCTTTACTGTTCTGGATACCATCCAGACACTGGAGTTTCTTAGGGTAATTATTTCATCATAAATGGGTAACTTTGGGATTGTTCCAAATGCAAATCTTCCAGCTGCATACCTCTATCAACGCATAGGTCCAAATTTGTGTAGAGCCATATCCTTGGCTAGATTTAATGTTCTTCCCTCAGCTATCTTATCTAGCAGATTCCAAGGGATTCCCTATCCTAGCAGGTGCTGTCCTTGTATGAAGGACTGTGTTGAAACTGTCGCCCATGTTCTTCCCCAGGGCCCGCTCTATCTGGCGTCCTGTCGGGATCTTCAATATCCCATATTAGCCCAACTTTTAGAGACCTCTGATGATTTTAAGGTCCTTTTTTTGCTTGATAACCCAGATACAGAAATAACTGAAATAGTAGCAAAGTTTCTTTTCGGTGCCATGGTCACACGTCCTGATAAGTGATACTATGAATTAGGTTTTATTAGGCTGTTACACTGTTTATTTATTCTGCAACTCTAATTTTACTCTGCATAGATTTTGTATTTAGATTATTGTATCTACATGTATATGCCAATAAAGGCTTGTCTTGCGTGCGGGCATAATGAATGCGTTTGGCTGATCTGCTATTGCTATTTATTGTTTGTATTGTTTGTTGATGTTGTGAGCCGCCCTGAGCCCATTTTGGGGGGTAGGGCGGGGTATAAATTTAATAAATAAATAAATAACATTAGCTGTAAGGACAGCTTGTTGTTGTTGTTGTTGTTGTACAGTCGCACAGTCAAGTCCGACTCTTCGCGACCCCATGGACAAGATCACGCCAGGCCTTCCTGTCTTCCGCCGTCCTCTGAAGGACAGCAGAACTGCCCAATTGGATCAAACAAACCAGAGACCGTCTAGTCCACGATTCAGTTTCCAAAATCAGCTGCCAAACACCTCCGAATGACAGAGCAAGTAAGCAATCCAAATAAGTGTTCCAAAACGTTTAAATTTTCTTAAAAAAAATAAGGGTCTCATTCCGACATCCAGAGCTGGAATGTAGGTTTGAAACCTGCATCAGTTGCATGACATTTTTCCAGCAAAAATGTGTAATCTGATTGCTTCCGACGCACTAGAACATCTTGACGAATTTCAATTGCCTACAGCCATTAAATATGAAACAGAAGAACGGCCGAGCCTTCAAATATTATATACCATTGTATCTCATCTATCAAAAAGTACACTAGCGCACGCCAACAATCAAATACTCCCAACACATGAAACACTGAAGCTGAAGAAGAATAAAAGCCGAAGATCAAATAAAATCTCTCGGGATGTCAAAGAGGAAACCAAATGTTCTAAAAATATCCAAGTATATGGTGAATATCCAGTATCAAAATTCACAAGGGGAAGATGGAGAGAATTTTCAGGAACAAACTAATTCCAACTTGACTAACAGTTTGCTTACATTTTCACAGTAGCCAGCATTCCTATTGAGAGGAGCTGGGATTTACACCCTAAAACCTTGTCTTATATTTATCTATGTTTATCTATTACATTTTCATCCTTCCCCACCACAAAGGAGTTGCCCCCTTCTCTATTTTTGTTTTATTCATTTATTTGAAGATTTATATCCCGCTTTTCCTCATGACTCAAGGGGGTGTACAAGTTACACATTAAAACATCACAATATAAAAACCAACAAAATAGGACCATAGATAACCCTCCAGTCCAGAAAAGATTCCTCCAGTTCATACCTCATTAAAAGCCCTGGCAAATAAAATGGACTTGCAGAGACTACTGAAAATTTAGAATCCTAGAATCACAGAGTTGGAAGGGGCCCTACAGGCCATCTAGTCTAACCCCCTGCTCAGTGCAGGATCAGCCTAAAGCACCCCTGACAAGCATTCATCCAGCTGCTGCGTGAAGACTACCAGTGAGGGTGAGCTGAGGCAGCTGATTCCACTGTTCCTGTCAAAAGGTTTTTCCTAAGATCCAGCCAGCACTTTCCCACCCTTAATTTAAACCCATTCTTGCAAGTCCTCTCCTCTGCTGCCAACAGGAACATCTCCCTGCCCTGTCATCCCCAACCAACCTTCTGAGGTAAATTAGATGAGGAGGATTAGAACGTAAGAACATAAGAGACGCCAACACTCTGTGTCACACAGTGGCCAGAAATACCAGGTGCCATCAGGAGGTCCAGCAGTGGGGCATTGAGAGACGTTGATGCAGTATCACCCAGCAAGCTTCATGGCTGAGCAGATATCTGAACCCAAGTCCCCCAGTCCAATGATTTAGCCATTACACAGTGCTGCCTCTATAAACGGCACACCTAAAACTGGGATTAGGGTTGCCAGCCTGGAGGGAGGGGCTGGAGTTCTCCCAGAATTACAACTGACCACCCGTGTTCCCTCTAACCTGAGTTAGTGTGAGCTATCAGGAAGGATGGCTCCAAAGCAAACTAATGTATGCAGCAGCCAAATCACTCGCTCACCACTTTAATGTCAGTAGCTCACAAAGTAGAATTTTTGCTCACAAGACTCTACATCTTACAGCAGGGATGTCAAACATGCGGCCCGGGGGCTGGATCAGGCCCCCAGAGGCCTTCTATCAGGCCCGCAGTGGAACTGGCTGTCTTCTGCTTCTTCTTCCAGTTCTGCTCCTGCTGCATCATTGTAGGCTTGTGGCTTACAGATACACACCTGAACAGCACATTCAAGATTGCAACAGCACAGACATTTTGATGCGACAATTCAGAGCAAGAGGTGTCAGTTATCAGACACTGCTGTGCGGTGGCACAGTGGGTATATCCCACTGTCTTAACATCCGAACTGTGTTAGTTCAAGCCCCGCGCTGGTGTGAGCAGCCAGCCTGTTGTCCCCAGCTCATCGTCCACCCAGCGATTCGAAAGCTTCGGCGAGTAGATAAAATGGGAACCACTCCTTAGAGAGGGTGGGCACACCAATCTCCCTTGTGGGAGGGTGTTAGCTGACGGTCGGGACATCCTGGTCGAGGTTCAGAAAAGGCGGAAGAACTTCTCGGCTACAAAAATCCCTGCAGTGGATGTTTCCAGCCAGGCGGTGGCAGTGTGGCGATTTGACATACAGGTCCTGAAGCCTCGTCGACAAGCAGCCGTTCGGAAAATGACTGAGCCAAGCCAATGACAGCGTGTGCAATTAAATGAATATATGTTGTCTTCCCTTATTATTATTATTATAATAAACAAAATATTGCAAGAGTGCTCATGTTTTAAGCACGTCACTTCTGGGTGATGTGGTTGCGGTGCACGCACTCCCAGAGCGGCGCTGGAGTCCCCTGCTCCAGCGCCGCTCGGACTTCGGAACCCTAGATCCGGCTCTCATAACAAATGAGTTTGACACCCCTGCCTTAGTGGGAGCATTGGTCTCCGCCAAATTATAGAGCTCAGTTCCTTTGGATAAAATGGCTGCTTTGGGGGGGTGGATTGTATGACATTACACCCCACTGAGGTCCATTCCTTCCTGCCCAGGAGCCACCCCCAAATCTCCTGGAATGTCTCAAACTGGAGTTGGCAACCCTGGCTGGGATTGCAGTGTACAG
This sequence comes from Gekko japonicus, assembly GCF_001447785.1. Classification (NCBI taxonomy): domain Eukaryota; kingdom Metazoa; phylum Chordata; class Lepidosauria; order Squamata; family Gekkonidae; genus Gekko; species Gekko japonicus. The sequence goes on along the minus strand of NW_015172646.1, from coordinate 154,239 downwards.
CATGACAGTTCTAGCTCGATAGGTAAAATTTCTGGGAATGATGAAGCCATGGAGAAAAGTTTTTTTTTCTTCCTGAAAAATGGAAATCTAGGGGAAAGTTGAAATACATGCAATGCTTATTTTCTTATCACGCCTAAAATATTTTATTGCTTCAACGACATAAAATATATCATATGTAACTGAGTCTGAATATTAAATTATACTATTTAAAAGTATAAATGCCTTCATTTTTCAGATGCAAAATTGTGAATATTTATTTATTTATTCACTTATGTCCCACTTTCCCCAAGCTAAAGGTGGCTCACAAAACAAAACTAGAATATCAGGCTACAGTAAAAGCTCAATTTCCCCCTATCTAATAAAAGCTAATAAAATGTAAGAACTTATAGCCAACACAAGAGACAGTGTGAGTGTTTGTGTGTTTGAGAGAGAGGGAGAGAGGCAGGCTATGATATCCAGAGCCAGTGTGGTGTAGTGTTTAGAGCCCTTGAGTAGGATCTGAGAGACCCAGGTTCGAATCCCCACTCGTGCCATAGAGGTTTGTTGGGTGACCTTGGGCCAGTCATACTCTCTCAACCCAACCTACCTCACAGGGTTGTTGTGAGAATAGAATGGAGGAGGGGAGAATGGTGTAAGTCACTTTGAGTTCCCATTGGGGAGAAAGGGTGGGGTATAAACGCACACTGTTGGGGTTGGTGGGGTTGGTTGGTTTTTTTGCTGCCTGGGAGCCTGGAAAACATGAAAATTAAAAATACAAAACTTGTAGCAAACAACACAAATTGTATCATTTGGACAGACAGTTGCAATAAAATCCACGAATGTATTTGGATGAGAAGTTAAACTTTAGAATATTGAAAACACTGACCTCTTCGCCATCATATACTCATACCACAATATTAGCTATGGATCAAAGCCAATATCTTAAAACTAGAAACATGTTCCTGAAAGTATACCGTATATTATACAAAACCACCATCTGCTGCTGTAGACTGTCTTCAGACCGTAGACCTCAAAATCGTCACACTATACATTTTGAGTGAGTAAAAGGCTGTGTTTAAAACATTCTGCCCATTCAAAAAAAAAAAAAGACAGAAGAACGTTCAGAGGAGTTTCTTTTAGTGTTCCTCCACATTTCCAGTTTTCCATTGGAAAAATGGGAGGGTGAGTCTTGGGGTCAAAAAAGGACAGAAAGAAACCCTCCTCCACTGCACAAAATGTTTCCATTAGTTCCTGGGCCTTCACTGGTATCACAGCCAGAGCAGGCAGCATATGTTGGGCTGGATCCAAACTCAATTGGCTATGCCACTGATTCTCCCTTCTTGCTGCTGACGCCCCCCCCCCTTGAGATACCTCAGGGTCCCCTGTACCCCCAGCAGCAGCATTTTATGAAGATCAGTGGGCTGCAGTTGGAGGGGGGAGGCAGGAAAGTTCCATTCTGCCATGGGGAATTTTAGTTCGGATCTAACCCATTGTCAAAAGGAAAACTGAACCCATGTATCATCTTCCATCATAGAATCACAGAGTTGGGCCATACAGACCGTCTAGTCCAACCCCTGATCAGTGCAGGATCGGCCTAGAGCACACCTGACAAGTGTTTGTCTGGCCGCTGCTTAAAGACTGCTAGGGAGGGGACGCTCACGACTTCCCTAGGCAGTGGATTCCACTGTTGCACAACTCTTACTATGAAAACGTTTTTCCTAATAGCCAGCCAGTACCTTCCCAGCAGTGTCCCCCCCTAAGCTGAGTTAGTGTGAGCTAGCTCACAGATTTAGAGCCTCCAGCTCACACATTTTTGTCTTAGCTCAGGAAGGCTGGCTCCAAAGCAAACTGATTTATGCAGCAGCCAAATCGCTCGCTCACAATTTAAATGCCAGTAGCTCACAAAGTTGATTTTTTTGCTCACAGGACTCCACAGCTTAGAGGGAGCATTGCTTCCCACCCTTAATTTGAACCCATTATTGCAAGTCCTCTGTTGCCAACAGGAACAGCTCCCTGCCTTCCTCTGAGTGACAGCCCTTCAAATACTTAAGGAGAGCCATGCTGTCCCCCCTCAGCCTCCTCTTCTCCAGACTGAACATTCCCAAGTCCCTCAGCCTTTCCTCATCGGGCTTGGTCTCCAACGACTACAACTTTTTGGGCAGGGTCTTCATCACACCTGGCCTGTCTTACAGTTTCTTATCTGAGATTCTTTTCCATTGTCATTCTGTGACCACTCTGTGGTTCCACCAAAAGCTGATGAGTGAGCAAGGAGAGAGTGGCAAAAAGTCCTCCATGCATTAGCACCAGTCTCACGAGCCAGCTGAGCTGAGAGAACAGCCAAGGACGTTGCGGCCAGGGTCATTCTGCAGCTTGTGATTCATAAAGAATCATAAAATCTATAAAGATTCATACAGATGTGGACCATGTGTTTTAAACGTAATCTTTCTGGTGTCATGCCATGGTTCTAAAGCAACGGCCTTTCACTTTTCATAGGGCTGCCATCCTCCAGGTGGTTCAGGTAACGAATAAATATACACTGCAAGCAACTTTTGTAAATTAATGTGTGGCAGGGAGCACGGGTGACCAGCAAGTGAGTGGGCAAGAGGTGGCAGCAGCAGTGGGTCCCACCAGAAAGGGAGGGGAGGGGCCGTGGCCCAGTGGCAGAGCATCTGCTTGGCATGCAGAAGGCTCCAGGTTCAATCTCCAGTTAAAGGGATCAGGTAGGAGGTGATGTGGAATCAGTGTTCCCTCTAACCTGAGTTAGTGTGAGCTAGCTCACCGTTCCTGAGCCTCCAGCTCACAGATCGTTGTCTTAGCTCAGGAAGGGATGGTCCCAGAGCAAATTAATTTATGCAGTAGCCAAATTGCTCGGCTCACAACTTGAATGCCGGTAGCTCACAGATTAGAATTTTTGCTCAGAAGACTCCACAGCTTAGAGGGAGCATTATGTGGAAGAGCTCGGCCTGAGGCCCTGGAGAGCCGCTGCCAGTCTGAGTAGACAGGACTGACCCTGATGGGCTGAGGGTCTGAGTCAGTAGAAAGCAGCTTCATGTATTCAGACACTGGGCCCCGGCAGCTGCCCCACCTGAGCAAGGGGTGACGCCAGCCCTGCGTGACAGATCAGTTTCCCCCCATCACGTTGACGTCTGCACATGGGGAGGGCCGTGGCTCGGTGGTAGAACCTCTGCTCGGCGTGCAGAAGGTCCCAGGTCCCAGTCCCCAGCATCTCCAGTTGAAAGGACCAGGCAAAGAGGTGATGTGGAAGACCTCTGCTCTCAGACCCTGGAGAGCCCCTGCCAGTCAGAGCAGACGAGACTGGCCTTGATGGACAGAGGGGTCTGATTCAGTAGGAGGCCGCTCCGTGTGTGGAGTCAGCTCACACTACCTGAGCTATGCAGGGCTTTTTTTGTAGAAAAAGCCCAGCAGGAACTCATTAGCATAATAGGCCACACCCAACAGCAGAAACCCAGTAGCCTATTAGGCCACACCCCTGACATTACAGCTCATTAGCATATTAGGCCACACCCCCATGTTACCACACCCACCTTTCCCTTCTTATTCTGTTTACCTTGTTTGTTGTCAAAACCCTGGCCTTTTTTTTGTAGCAGGAACTTCTTTGCATGTTAGGCCCCACCACACACATCCCTAATGTAGCCAATCCTAGTGAGTTCCTGCTGTTGGATGTGGCCTATTATGCTAATGAGTTCCTGCTGGGCGTGGCCAACTCAGGAGCGTTCCTACCCAAAAATAGCCCTGGAGCTATGTCTGTAGTAGTTGCTGAGCAGCTGCAAAGACCACAGGGACATTCTAAGAAAACCACTAATTAGTAGTTCTAAATCCGGTGCAAGATGTTGGCTCAAGAGCCAGACTAGTCCGCTGCTCTATAATCTGTTAAAGAAGGAGAGGGGGACTCATTAGAACACACTCAGAAACTTGAGCATACAAGCTGGGGAAACAGCCCCAAGTCAGCTGCTCACCACCACCTGTGATTCTGTGGCCCTGGAACGCCCCTCATCCCCTGTCCCCCCATCAACTAACTCAGATAGGCAGGATGGAGCAATGCTCCCTCTAAGCTGTGGAGTCCTGTGAGCAAAAACTCTACTTTGTCAGCTCCTGGCATCAAAGTTGTGAGCGAGCAATTTGGCTGCTGCATCAATTAAGTCTGCTCCGGAGCCCTCCTTCCGGAGCTAGGGGGGAAACGTGTGAGTCCACACTAACTCAGCTTAGAGGGTACGCTGGGCAGGAGCAACCTGAAGCGACCCGTCACCAGAGAAGGAGCAGGCGCTTCTGACACCTCCGGTACCGGATCTGCGCTCAACCCGGCCTCCAAGTGACGAGAGAGATTTTGTCTGCAAAGAACCTCGCCACAACATCACAGCTGGGGACCAAATTTCCATGGCCCTCAGGGCTGGACTTAGGGGTTGTTAAGTCAGTCTGAATAACCAAGCCAGACTGAGAGTCTGCTGACACAATGGGGGCAGGGAAGAAGCTCTCCTTTGCTGCCGTCAGTGCCGCCTCATCGGCCTGTAAATGGGCTTTATGCGGTGCTCTGTCTGATTCAGCCGGAGTCTCCCGCCAACGTCATTCTAGTTGTCTTTTGGTCCACTTCGTGTCACCCGGCTCGCTGCTGAGCCGAGGAGCCAGGGGCCTCACAGAGTCTGCAAGAGGACACCAAGGAGCGACTCTGTCTGATTGGCCACAGTCACCCCATCATTCCATGCAGCTACCAAGGCCTCCACTGAGTCATTGGGGAGGCTCTCAAAATCCCCCAGAGCCACCTGGAAGCCAACAAGATCCATTTATCTCTGAGCGCGGACCATCTGAATCGGCCCACTGCCCCTGCAAGGAGGAGGCAGCAAGCTCAACCATGCCTTCTGAAGATAGCAGGGGCGTAAACTATGGGGGGAGCGGGGCTCAAGCCCCTGGGGTTTCCTGGAGGGGGCAACGCCCCCTCTGCACTGTCAGCCCCTCTGGGATTTCCCAGCAGAGGCAATGCCTCCCCTGTTGCTAGGTAATTTACTGAGTATCCAGTATGTGAGTGGTTTAGTTGTTGGAGTGCTAGTCTAAGACTGAGGAGACCAGAGTTCAGATCCCCACTTAGCCACGATGCAGCACACTGTGCGATCTTGAGCCAGTCACACACTCAGCCTAAGTTGTGAGACAATGACAGAGGGGGGGGGGAAAGGAAGTATTTCCTTTCATCAACCAATGAAATATTTACTCACATTGTTTCAGTGAAGGGGTTCATGACACCTTTCAACTCCTCTTACGGAGTCCTCTTTGTTTGAGATTCAGAATATTACAAGTGAAAAAAAGTACACATGATTAATTGTTGATGGCATATGGATTCTGGAAATAAAAATAATTTCATATTGAAATAATTCGATATAGATAAGTAAGTATGGGCCTGGACCATGTCCGTTCCCACCACCACCACCCGTTCCCAGGAAATCCAGAATTCTATGCTGCTGGAAGATAGAAGAAGAAGAAGAAGAGAAGAGAAGAGATTGGATTTATACCCCGCCCTTCACTTGGAGTCTCAGAGCGGCTTACAAACTCCTTTCCCTTCCCCTTCCCACAACAGATACCCTGTGAGGTGGGTGGGGCTGAGAGAACTCTGACACAAACTGCTCTTTTTTCAAGGACAGCTGTGCCAGAGCTTGTGACTGACCCAAGGTCACATCAGCAGGTGCAAGTGGAGGAGTGGGGAATCAAACCCGGTTCTCCCAGATTAGAGTCCGCACACTTAACCACTACACCAAACTGGCTCTGACAATGACAAGGGCTAAACCTTCATCCCCCTGATCAGATCACCAGCAAGCCACTTGATGTAGAAAAGGAGATGCCCTTTTTCATGTGCTGGGCCCATTAAAATCTAAGGCAGACCCATGGTTGTCATGGCAGCCATGAAGTCCTGAACCTGACCCCACAAGTCAGCCTCAGCATGTATGTCAGAATCCCCAAGGACAATCTTGGCACCAAGTCTGATACCACCTCCATCAGTTCAGCCAAAGATCCTGCTGGTAAGCTAGTTGGACGGCACACCACCAGGATCCCTAGTCTGTCCCTGGTGCCCAACACAAAGTCAGCCTCTGTCTGTACTGGGTACCTCATGATGGAGAAATGCTCATGGAAAAGAAGAGGAGGAGGAGGAGGAGATTGGATTTATACCCCGACCTTCACTACCCAAAGGAGTCTCAGAGCGGCTTACAATCTCCTTTCCCTTCCCCTCCCCACAACAGACACCCTGTGAGGTAGGTAGGCCTGAGAGAGCTCTTTCAAGAACTGCTCTTGAGATAACAGCTCTGAAATAACTTGTAACTGACCCAAGGTCATATCAGCAGCTGCATGTGGACAAGTGGGGAATCAAACCCGGTTCTCCTCGATTAGAGTCTGCACTCCTAACCACTACACCAAACTGGCTCTCCCAAAACTAGCCCTTAACACATACCAACCCACTCATGAATAATCTAAAATAAAAAAGATTGATGGTATCTTGATGTTATCATCCTCATTCCAGTTGCTGAAAATGAAGCTGGAAATAATTGGCAGATGTTTTAATAATTGAATTAGTCCAAATCAATACTTCTACGTGTATTGCTGAATCACTTAGGCGCTCCGTATGTCTCCCTATTAGGCAGCGGGATTTGTCTTTATTATTCTGCCCCGTTAATTCCAATCCAGGCATCTCTTTCTAAACTCACTAGCGATGAAGCCAAGATCCTGCGAGATCGGCTTGCAAGAAGTCACCTTGGATTAAGCAACACCTCTGTCAGCTTGCTCCCCAGGCATTGCAAGAAAGCATAGGTTGGTTGTAACCGCTCAGTTTAGTCAAGCTTCATGACCGGCAGAGCGGCTTCTGCTTTGATCTAGCAAGCTGGCTCTTGAACGATTTCACATTAGCGGCCGACCACCTCGTAGGGCCAACTTTGCACACCCCATGTTTTAAGTGTACAGCTAAAAACGTCATGCGTGAATGCAATGAGCAAGCTTAAAACCATCTGCATCTTGCCAGTTTACTCATCATGAAACCATCGTTAGTTGCAGTTTCCTGTTGATCATCTACCCAGTGGCAAATCTATGTTCACTCAGATCTGTAGACGAAATTGTTGCTCTTTGGTGCACCTGCTTAACAATACCCCACTTTTACCTGCGACCGAGTCCCGAACATCTGCAGCTTTCTGCAATTCTCTGATAGAGTCACAGCGGGGAACGGTTTAAATATGCTGGGAAATGACATAACAGCAAACACATATTCCGTTACCTGAAGTAAGCAGCAGTGTTTTATTAGTTGTTGTTGGGGTGGGGGGTTAGCAACACCAGAGTCGCTGCTGTTCTACCCAGTGGAATTCTCTAAAAAGTGAAGGGGTGGTGGGAGCAACTGCACATAAACAACATCGGCTTTCCCCCTCTGTGTGTCATTTCAGTCAATTTTCGGAAACGTTCAACAAACGCTAATCGTTTTACGGCAGGATGGAGCCAAAAACTGGGAACTCTAAATATAGAAAGCTGCCCCAAAGCGGCTTCCCTGCTTCTGCTTCTCTGTCTCTAGCATGCATTGCCTCCTTGGTACACATATACCGTTGCCAACCGTCAGGTGGTGGCTGGAGATCTCTCGCTATTACAGCTGATCTCCAGGCAACAGAGTTCAGATCACCTGGAGAAAATGGCCACTTTGGAAGGTGGGCTCTATGGCATAGCCCACGGAAGTCCCTCCCCTCCCCAAACCCCACCCTCCTCAGGCTCCGCCCCCAAAGTCTCCAGGTATTTCCCAACCTGTAGCTGGCAATCCTAAACACATAGATGTTTTCCGCAGTGTTAAGTTTCCCCATGCCTGCTCTTCTATTCATCCATGGCTTTCCCTAATTTCTGCAGATGATTTCTCCCTCCCAGCAGCAAAAATGCAGCTTGTCCCCTCTTGCAGTGCAACATGGGAATTCCTGGAAACAGGGACATCTGATGCTGTGGAGCAACAGGGAACAAACAGTGTTTTTGCACCAGGGACTGTGAAAACATCTGCAGAAACAAGGGAAAGCAGTGGAAGAATACAAGTGCAGGCGCGGGGAAACTTGACACTGCGGAAAACATCAACGTCCATCTAGCTCAGTGTGATTCACCAGGAACTGAACCTGGGACTTTCAGCATGTAAGGCACCCATTCTACTAATAAACCACAGTTTGTCTCTTTTCCACTCTGAGGAGAAGCTGGTTTGTGGCATTGGAGGGCCAAACTAGATGTTATGACATCCGCAGGTCTGGCCTGTGGACACCAATGCCATTTTGGAGCAGAATTTGGACATTTAAAAATGCTGCATGGCCCTGATCTGTCTATGGTGTGGTGGATCCAGGAGATCTTGTTTCCTCCTATGCTGAAAGAGCTACGGAGGGGGTGGACACCCCTGACCCGGATAGCCCAGGCTAGCCCAATCGTATCAGACTCAAAAGCTAAGCAGGATCAGCCCTGGCTAGTATTTGGAAGGGAAATCCCCAAGGGATATAAGGGTCCTGACATGGAGGCAGGCAATGGCAAACCACCTCTGAAACATCTCTTGTCTTAAAAATAAGTCTAGCTCACCACCTAGTGGAGCATAACACTAAAAGAGCTAGGACTTCTGGCCGCCGGACAATCTTAGGATCTCCTGGTTATTCTATACACAATGCCATACGATGATGATGACTATTATTATTACACACAGAGAAGTATGTGCACAGAGGTTCCTCTTACAATTGGACCCTGAACAACAAAGAGAACAATGCAGTGTCTGTGTGGGGTTTTTTTGGGGTGGGGGGGGGTGTTCTTCAGAGTTTCCACTGCAGGTTACAGCCATAGCACAGGCTTGGCTCCACAAGCATGTTTCTGTGGAAGGGGTTCTGCCCACAAGGTGTGACTTTCCTGTCACGGTTTGGTGCAGTGGTTAGGAGCACAGACTCTAATCTGGGAGAACCAGGTTTGATTCCCCACTTCTCCACATGCAGCTGCTGGCATGATCTTGGGTCAGTTTCAAGTTCTTTCAGAGCTGTCATCTCAAGAGCAGACCCTGACAGAGCTCTCTCAGCCCCACCTACCTCACAGGGTGTCTGTTGTGGGGAGGGGAGGGGAGGGGAAGGGAAAGGAGATTGTAAGCTACTCTGAGAGTCCTTCATGTAGTGCACATCTACACATTAAATGCAATTTCTTCTTCTCTTTCTCCTTTTTCCTGCAGCCCCAAATGCCTCCTCCAGTCCCAGAGGTGGTAACTTTAATGGGGGAGAGGGTTCCCAACTTGCAGATGAGGGCTGGAGACTTCCCCACATTACTATTGATCTCCAGACTTATTTATTTAAAACATGTATTCTCTTGGAGAAAATGGCAGCTTTGGAAGGTGGATTGCATGGCATTGTAGCCCAGCAAGGTCCCTCCCTGTCCTAAACCCCACCCTCCCGGGCTCCACCCTCAGATCGCCAGGTATTTCTGAACCCTGAGTTGGCCACCATAATGTGGGGGAGAGGAATCCAGGGATGATGGCGTCTCCCCTGCCAGTGGTGAGATAATGACGCATGTCTTTCTTCACTGTTCTTTTTACAATGAAATTCATATTGCTCGTATCTCCCCGATACTTGAGCTCTGCCCCGACACCTCCGACTCTGGGATTATTAACATGCTACTCTCTGATGTGAGTATAGAGATCACCCGGAAAGTTGCTAAATTCTGTTCCCAAGAGATTAAATTGCGGTCTATATATATATTTCCCAAGTTAATCAGGAAGATAGTAGTTGATTGTATTGTATATCTGTTTTTAATGTCGTTAGAGTAGAAACTGCTGTATGTGTATTAGCACCAGTTTATAACTTATTTTTATATATTTTATACATTTTTATATTGTATGTCCTAATTTTTATACCGTATGTCCTAATTTTTATATTTTACCAAGTTAAGTTTATCTCTACTTGTTTTCTGGTCACGGACTGTAAATAAAGAATCTGGGGATTTCTAATCATTCAGATCAGCCGGAGAGGAAATTCATACAACGCACTCCGGAGAGGAATACACCAAGTCGGATTCCACTCTTCATTATGCCCAGACAAGACAACAGAAACGACGAGTATAATCTGCAGTGACAAGTACGCTGAGAGGGAGCAGGAGATAAGCGGGCAATAAATCATAATCATCTTTCATCAGAAACACACGAAGAACTTCAGGGAATAAGCAGGTCCCATCTAATATCCACGGCAAAATGGGGAAACAATGCTGGGTTTTCCCTCTCGCTTTCGACGTTACAAAGACAAATATTTCTGGGATAATTACGGCAGGCACACAGAGAGGGCAATGAAAGCAATATTTGTTGGACAGTCCTCTTCTGCCCAAGGAACATTAAGAACATAAGAGAAGCCAATGTTGGATCAGGCCAATGCCCCATCCAGTCCAACACTCTGTCACACAGTGGCCAAAAATACCAGCTGCCATCAGGAGGTCCACCAGTGGGGTCAGGACACTAGGAGGCCTCCCACTGCTGCCCCCCCAACCACCAAGAATACAGAGCATCACTTGCCCCAGACTGAGAGTTCCTATACCTTGTGGCTAATAGCCACTGATGGGCTTCTGCTCCAT
>NW_015172646.1:106306-143109 GCF_001447785.1 Gekko japonicus | reverse complement strand
CTTTTTTATTGCAGTTGCACATTTGAACACACAAAGCTGTTTCACGCTAAATCGGAATGTTGTTCCATCTAGGCTGGAAGTGGTTCTTCAGGGTGTTTGGTAGGGGTCTTTCACATCACCTACTATCTGATCTTTTCAGTTGGAAGATGCCAGGGACTGAACAGGTGTCCTTCTGCATGCCGAGCAGATGCTCTACCACTGAGCCACAGCCCCTCCATAAGGACAGCCTGGATCATATGAAAAATTGAGCTCATTGATTGAAATCGGTTTGAAAATGAAACAATGAAACCATCACGGGATGGTTTGACAAACCAGTGGAACTTATGGACACAGGATCATGTGAGGGGAAAGAACACCAGTGAGTTTCAAAACTGAGCTCAGCCATCTCTTAACCAAGATGGCTGAAATTTGCTTGTGAAATTCATCTTTCACAATATATAGAAATTATATTTCTGGGGGCGTCAACCCACTGCCGGCCAGCTTGCAAGTGAGGGAAACCCTGCCCCCAAACCTCCATGTTCTGGCATGATGTCCCTGATGCAATTATGTCACCCGGAAGTGATGTCATTACATTGTGTGTGGCACTCTGGTTCGAGGGCAAAACTCTATGGTAAATTTGGCCTAAAACCATAGAGTTTTGCCCTCAAACCAGAGCATCCCATGCGATGTTGCTGATGCGATGATGTCACTTCTGTATGACACCATTGTGTTGGGGGACATCCCAGAACACGCCGCAAATCCCCCCGCTGGTGTGGTGAGGGGACCTGGCTACTCTTTGTTGTAATTCTGGGAGCTCTCCAGGCCCTACCTGGAAGTTGGCAACCCTAAAGGGAAATGAAGATGAAGGAAGGTGATCAATTGGATTATGCCTGGCCTTTATATCCTTTAATTTATTTATTTTCACTGCTTCGGATTGCACTGTGAGTCATGACACTGAAGAGAAACACACAAAAAAACCAGTATAATAATGTAAGGAGCTGGGTTGCAAAAACTGGCAACGAATGTAATAAACAGCATGATATATACAGGGAATGAAGCAATGAAAACTGACTACATTTCACAGAGGTCAAAGAGCCCGGTTCCCTGTTATTAAAAACGCCATCCTGAACTATTCCACTTTACGCTTTCTGTGGAATGATAAAAAGTGTGCGAGCTCACCTGACCTGATCACACCCCGGCCCATTTGCAGGATGGCACCTTCAGAAGGCTTTGCCCCAATGCCGCCTTACTCCCTATTATAAAAATGCTCTTCTGAACAATTACATTTTATATACTCAGTGGATTGATAAAAGCACGGGAGCTTTCTTGACCTCACTAGAGAGGCCATTCTACTCGGTAGGAACCGGGGAAATCTCACCTGTCCGTTTGCTGGTTCCCTTACTAGGATTCAACTACCCTTTGGCTACTGGCAGGGGGAAGACTGTCATTCCCCTGTCCATTACAGCCACAAGGGAACTGGTAATTGATAGAACAACCTCTCCAGGGAGTTAGGCCTGCCCAGCTCGTTTGTGATCTTTAAGAGGCACCTGAAGAGAATTTTATTCATGATGACATCCAATTAGTTCCTCTGCCCACTGGCAGTTTTAAATTCTTTATTTTAATTAATGTTTTTATTTATTTTATTGATGATGATGATGATGATGATGATTAAACATAGTAAGCTGCCTTGAGCTACTGTAAGGTAGAAATGATGCTAATTAGAAAGGAGACCCAGCTTGGTGCAGTGTTTTTTAAGAGCGACAGACTCTAATCTGGAGAACTGGGTTTGGCTCCCTGCTCCTCCACAGGAAGCCTGCTAGGTGACCTTGGGCCAGTCATCCGAGGGGAAACTCTATGTTTTTCCCTCGGATGACCGCGGCGCGCACCTGACGTGGCCGTGTCACTCCGGGTGACGTGGTTGCAGTGTGCGCGCGCTCCAGGAGCGAGCCGGGAGTCCCCCGCTCCGGCTACAACTAGGACTTGGCAACCCTATGGGGAGAGGAGGGGAAGGCAATTGTAAGCGGCTTTGAGACTCCTTAGGGTAGAGAAAAGCAGGGTTTAAAAACCAACTCTTCTTCTTCTCCGGGCTGCCCCTGACAACTGGTGGGAGCATGGGAGGCAGGAGCATGGGAGTGTGTGTGTTGTCTGTGCCATGATGTCACTTCCAGGAAAACCCAGAAGTGAAGTCAGTTAGCTCTACAACTCACTGGAAACTCTGTGGTAAAATAACTTCCAGGTTTCCCCTGGAAGTGACGTCACAGGTTTCCCCTGGAAGTGATGTCACAGGTTTCCCCTGGAAGTGATGTCACAGGTTTACCCTGGAAGTAACGTCACAGGTTTCCCCTGGAAGTGATGTCACAGGTTTCCCCTGGAAGTGATGTCACAGGTTTACCCTGGAAGTGACGTCACAGGTTTACCCTGGAAGTGATGTCACAGGTTTACCCTGGAAGTGACGTCACAGCACAAAGATGACAATGTTTCTTTTAAGTTCTCCTGCTGCTGGTCAGAGTGGCAGCGGGCAACAAGGGCAGCAACAGGGAGGCCTCCTACTGTAGTGGGAGATGTGGGGCACTCCCGTTGAAGATAATGGGGGGTATCTGTATGAAGGGAAAGCCTTTGTGAGAGACGAGTCATTGTTCAGCATGGCCTGTAGATGATAGGGTAAACTAGTCTCAGCTGGGGGCTGCAGGTCACAGCCACTGGTATTTTCTCTTTCCGGGCTGTCTTGGAGTCAGCTGATCAGCCTGTTTTCTTCCCTTCTTTGGGCAGGCATTGCAATCCTGAAACTGCCTGATCAGGCTCGTAGCCAGTATTTTTTTAAATAGGGGGGGCCTTTTAAAAAGTTGGGAGGCACTGAAATTCATGGCCTCCCCGCCTTCTCCCTCAAAGCATTTAAAGGGACCCTTTAAACAATTTGAGGGAGAAGCAGGGGCCCCACACCTCCACTCCAAGGCGCGAATTCACGGTTTGGAGTGCAGGTGCATGTGGCTTCCCCCCGCTTCTTCCCAAAAGTTGTGGGGCCTTGGAAGGAAATTGGGAAGGCTGGGCCCCGGGAGGCCCCACTGTAGCTATGGGCCTGTGTTTGATGTAAATCTTGGAACCTTGTTCTAGCAAATGAGGAGAACTCAGGATAGTAGAAACGTTTGGGTATTTGTTGTAATCAATGGGTTTCCAATATAAGGTGTCCTTATGGGTCCATTATGTAACTGTATGGTGGTGTCCAGAAAATGGGCCTATTGTGTAAAGGCCATTCCCCTTGCCTGGTATGGACAAACAGCTTGACAGGCTCAGATCGGTCATGGTGCCCATTGAGAACGTAGGGTTGTCATCCCCCTGATGGGGGAAGGGTTTCACCGATTTCAGGGGCCCCAATCCGCCACCAGCCAGCTGGCCAGCAGGGGGAGCCCGGCCCCCAAAAGCCCCATCTTGCCCAACATGCCCGGCGCAATGACGTCACCTGGACGGCATAGGCGTAATCTTCGGGGGCCGAAATTTTCAGGAAAGTGCTCAGCCTCCCCCGGGAGCCACCCTTGCTCCTAGCAAAGCAATGCCTCTGGCCCAGCCCCAGCCCCCCCCCCTGGGAAATTGGAAAGTCTACACCCTTGCTGGACGGGATGTCATTCCACAGGCACATCATGGGAGAGATGCTCTAGCATTTGAGCAAAAACTCTATGGTGACCATAGAGTTTTTTGCCCAAATGCTAGAGCGACTCCCCCTCCTGTGATGTGCCTTGCATGATGATGTCACTGCCAGGTGATGTCATCACGGCCTGCACACAAAGACTCCCAGGAGAAAACTGGACTCCCCCACACACACCAGCAGCCAGGTAACACCTGGCAACCCCATGAAAACGTGACAATGGGAGTGTGGCGTTCTTTATGTGTGGCATAAAAGGCCAATCCATCATTGTGCCTCAGCAGCAAGTAATTATGAGAATTCTATCAAGTGAGAACAAAAAATGGGTGCCCACAGTGCAGTGGGCTGGGGACAAAGACAGAGAGGGATAATAGAGGGATGTAAATCTTCCTCATCAACGCTACCGTGGAGAGACAGTGAAGGCAAACAAGGGAAGTAATCATCATCTGTTTTCCTCAGAGCTCCTGGGGGCAAGGAGCTGCTAATGTTTTTCCACTCAGTGAAGCAAGGCCCAATGCAGAGTCTGTGCACAGCTGGCAGCCTGCAGATTCCAAAGGAGGAACGACTGAGGGTCCCAGGTACATGTGATGCTGGAGTTCCACAACTGGGACTCTTAAAGGTCTACTGGACCTAAGAAGCACCTGCAGGGAACTCCCTATTGACTGGGGCCTAGGAGATTAGATAGGTTCATGGAGGAGAGGTCTATCAGTGGCTACTAGACATAATGACTGAAGGGAACCTCCGCATTCAGAGGCACTAAACCTTTGAATCCCAGAGCCAGGCGGCAACATTAGGGAAGGTCTCAGCCTCCATGCCCTGCAGTTCGTCCTCCAGAGGAACTGCTTGTCCACTGTGTGAGACAGGATAGTGGACTGGATGGACCACCGGTCTGATCCAGCAGGGCTCTTCCAAAGTTCTTATGAAGGCCTCGGCCTCTGTGCCCTGTTGGTGGCCCTCCAGAGGAACTGCTTGGCCACTGTGTGAGACAGGATGGTGGACTGGATGGACCGCTGGTCTGATCCAGCAGGGCTCTTCTTAGGTTCTTATGTCAAAGGAGGGGGAAAGAGAACTTATGCATGCCCGATGCCCTGACCTGGATGGGCCAGGCTAGCCAGTAATGGGTAGGAAGGAGAGAGCTAGAGTGCTGGTACAGTGGGCCCAGATGCCAAGCGGCCACAGGGTTGCAAGGTGTAGTCTATAGTCCAACCCTTTTCAGTCTGACCCTTTTCAGGCACTAATCCTCTGACTCCCAGAGCCAGGAGGCAACATCAGGAGAAGGTCTCAGCCTCCATGCCCTGCTGTTGGCCTTCCAGAGGAACTGGTTGGCCGCTGTGTGAGACAGGATGGTGGACTAGATAGACTGCTGGTCTGAGCCAGCAGGGCTACATGCAATCCTTCTAGGCTTGCCAGTCCCCAAGTGGGGATGGGGAATCCCCCGCTTTTGTGGGCTCTGGCCCACCACCGGCCAGCTGGCCACCATGGAAAACCCTGCCACCAAACAGATTTCCCTGCACGATGTCTGCAACATGCTGACATCACTTCTGGGACGTGACATCATCATGTCAGTGACGTTGGGGGTGATGCTCTTCTTTTTGGGTAAAACTCTATGCAGCTGTTTTTGCCAGTTTTGCCCCCAAAGTAGAGTGTCACCTCGACATCGCCAATGCAATGATGTCACGTCTGGAAGTGACATCAGCACATCGCTGACATCCATTCCCCAGCCACCCCCAGAATGCACCCCAAATCCCTCTGCCAGCAGGAGGAAGGCACCTAGCAACCCTACATCCTTCCAATGTGCATGACCACCATTTTGTCTGTAAGGGGCCATGTACACATTCTCAACCTCAGTACATGTGTAGGCTTAAGAACATAAGAACATAAGAGATGCCAATGTTGGATCAGGCCAAAGGCCCATCCAGTCCAACACTCTGTGTCACACAGTGGCCAGAAATACCAGTGCCATCAGGAGGCCCACCAGTGGGGCCAGGACCTTTAGAAGCCCTCCCACTGTTGACCCCCCCTCCAAGCACCAAGATGACAGAGCATCACTTGCCCCAGAGTCCCTATCTATACCTTGTGGCTAATAGCCACTGATGGACCTCTGCTCCATATGCTTATCTAGGTTTAGGTGGCTTAGGCTGCCTGCCTGCTGCTAGCTCTCTCCATGCTCTCCTTGGGAGAACACAGAGGCGGAATGACACTGCAGATGTAGTGATGTCACTTCCAGTCATGGCATCTCTAGGAATTTCCCCAATATCTATGGTCTTTACTGTAGAAATTGGGGGGTATTATGGCGGGGGGGGGGGGATTCCTACAACAGGGGGTGGTGGTGATGTCACGTCTAGGTGATCACCCCAAAGTGACACTACTGCATCATCAATGCTCCATTCTTCATACATTTTGCCCCCCAAAAGCTCCTGGGCAGGGCTGACAACCCTAAACATGCGTACCTGAACCCATGGGTTCTGGCATGGGTGCACTGTGACTGAAAAAACATGTGTTGCCGCCCCCATTCAGACAAAATGGCAATTGTACATATTGGAAGGATTGCATGTAATGCCTTCTCTTCTTACTTGTGATAAAACACAGTGACTGAAGAGGGCTACAGTATCTTTAGATCTGCTTGGAGCAGAGGTGTCAAACGTAAGGCCCGAGGGCCAGAACCAGCCATGGCGTAAGGGTCGGAGACTGCTGGGGGGTGAGTGGGCGGTGTCACTGTGACTGTGGCTTCAGCATGGCAGAACAACCTCTTCTTCAGCAGTCAAGCAGCATGGGAGCATCTGCCCAGCATTGCACTGTGGGCTCTCCTGTCCACCCTTGTGGGATTTCCTCTGCACACATACCCCGCCCAGCCCATGGGGGCTTGCAGCGAGGATACACCAACTCGGAGCTTACCAGCTGCTGTCTTTTATACAGTTTATATCTTCAGTACCTGGCATTCATATTATGGCACACACGGCTTAGAACAGAGGAGTTGAATTCATTTCTTTTGAGGGCTGGATCTGACATAAATGTCACTTTGTAGGGCCGGGCCATGTGTGCCATAAAATGCAATGCCAGCTACCAGAGATATAAACTTTATAAAGGATGCTCAAGATACAAACATGCTTACACTCATAAGAACATAAGAGAAGCCAGTGTTGGATCAGGCCAATGGCCCATCCAGTCCAACACTCTGTCACACAGTGGCCAAAAATACCAGGTGCCATCAGGAGGTCCAGCAGTGGGGCCAGGACACTAGAAGCCCTCCCACTGTTGCCCCCCCAAAGCATCCAAGAATAGAGTGCATCACTTGCCCCAGAGTCCCTACCTATATGAATAGCCACTGATGGACCTCTGCTCCATATGCTTATCTAATTCCCTTTTGAAGCCGTCCATGCTTGTAGCCGCCACCACTTCCTGTGGCAGTGAATTCCAAGTGTTAATCACTCTTTGGGTGAAGAAGTACTTCCTCTTATCCATTCTAACCCAACCGCTTTAGAACTGCTTGGAGCAGAGGTGTCAAACGTAAGGCCCGAGGGCCAGAACCAGCCCTGGCGTAAGGGAGGGAGTCCGAGACTGCTGGGGGGTGAGTGGGCGGTGTCACCGTGACTGTGGCTTCAGCATGGCAGAACAACCTCTTCTTCAGCAGTCAAGCAGCATGGGAGCATCTGCCCAGCATTGCACTGCGGGCTCTCCTGTCCACCCTTGTGGGATTTCCTCTGCACACATACCCCGCCCAGCCCATGGGGGCTTGCAGCGAGGATACACCAACTCGGAGCTTACCAGCTGCTGTCTTTTATACAGTTTATATCTTCAGTACCTGACATTTATATTATGGCACACACAGCTTAGAACAGAGGAGTTGAATTCATTTCTTTTGAGGGCTGGATCTGACATAAATGTCACTTTGTAGGGCCGGGCCATGTGTGCCATAAAATGCAATGCCAGCTACCAGAGATATAGACTTTATAAAGGACACTCAAGATACAAACATGCTTGCACTCATAAGAACATAAGAGAAGCCAATGTTGGATCAGGCCAATGGCCCATCCAGTCCAACACTCAGTCACACAGTGGCCAAAAACACCAGGTACCATCAGGAGGTCCAGCAGTGGGGCCAGGACACTAGAAGCCCTCCCATTGTTCCTCCCCCCCAGCACCAAGAATATAGCGCATCACCTGATAATCCCTATCTATACCTTGTGGCTAATAGCCACTGAGGGACCTCTGCTCCATATGTTCCACTCTTACAGTATTTCCTTACAGCAGTCTCCCTGATGCCCCCCTCCTGCTTCCACTGCCTGTTACGCATTAGCACTGGGACAGTATACAGGGACATAATGCACAGCCTCTGTCATCTAGCAATGAAGAAGGAGGAGGAGGAGGAAGAGATTGAATTTATACCCTGCCCTTCACTACCCAAAGGAGTCTCAGAACATCTTACAATCTCCTTCCCCTCCCCACAACAGACTTCCTGTGAGGTAGGTGGGGCTGAGAGAGCTCTTTCAAGGTTTGATCGTGAGAGAACAGCTCCGAAAACTTATGACCAATGTTCCCTCTAAGCTATAGAGTCCTGTGAGCAAAAATTCTACGTTTTGAGCTACTGGCATTAAAGTTGTGAGCAGGTGATTTGGCTGCTGCATAAATTAGTGTGTTCTGGAGCCATCCTTCCTGAGCTGAGACAAAAATGTGTGAGCCGGAGGCTAAAAAACTGTGAGCTGGCTCACACTAACTCAGCTTAGATGGAACACTGCTTATGACTGACCCAAGGTTACACCATCAGCTGCATGTGGAAGAATGGGGAATCAAACCCAGTTCTCCCAGATTAGAGTCTGTGCTCCCAACCACTACATCAAACTGGCTCTCATTAACGGTAATGACCAGTTGTTCATGGGCCAGATAGGAACCCTGGATGGGCCGGTTCTGGCCCATGGGCCATATGTTTGATGCTCCCAGCTTAAAGGGGGGATTCTACTAAGTGTGGCTTTGACTGTTCCAGTAGCATTATGATCCGCCAACCCTAAGCGAGCAGTGAAGACCAAGAAAGAGGAGGGGAGGGCTGAATTTTCGGATACCGATTTGAAGTATCCCATTCTTCCTTTGGCTGCAGGCCTTCCGTTTACACAATTATCTCAATCATAACTTCAGCTTTGCGTATCACTAGCCAGCCAGCGGGATTGTCAGCCATAGACAAAAGCCAGAAATTTTTGAAGCAAATGCAGGGATGATTCTAAGTAGCAGAAACGTAATTTATGCAAATTGGGCATGGAGCCAAAGGAACAGACCGCTGAGGGGACAGGCCATTATTAATGTATTAGCCTGGTGCTAGAAAGCATTGCTTCCTAATTCAATTTTTAAAACCTCTTCATTCAACTGTGCACATACTCATGAAAATTGCATGAGACTTGATAGCTTTGAGTTCCAGAATCCACTGCTTCCCCAGTCCTGCACTGTCCTCTTTGACAGAAGCCTGGTTTCAGAGATGTTGCTGGAACCGTTCAAAACTAGGCTGCCCATCAATGCCTACCCATCCATGTTGCAATACAGGAGTTTTTAATTTGCCTTTTTTGTGGGTGGAGGAAAGCTGATTTGGATTATTTGGACAAGATTATGAGACCGTTTGTACCAATTTAGACATAACAGAATTACAAGCTAGAGGTCTACAAGGAACTGTAATGGCCCCTGTCAGGGTTGCCAGGGCCTTCCTGGCAACCAGCTTGGGGTAGCGGGACTTATTGGAAGCAGGGGAAGTCCTAGGCCAGTGTTTTGATGATGTTGACAATGCGGTGATGTCACTTCGAGCACACCACGAAAGTGACGCCATTAGGTCACCAGTGTCATGGGGACTGTCGTAAGTCAGTGTGTGCTCAGTGACAGCACAGATTCCACAGATGAAGAGCTAACCGCAGCCAGACTTCAGCCAGTAATTGAACAACTGGCTGCAGCTGGCTCTGACTCTGAGCCAGGAGGAGAACAACAAGATGTCAGGGTATCAGATGAGCAGAAGTCACAGCCTACAATTGAAACTAAGCTAACACCTTGTACCTTTGAAGCAGTAAACAAGGCTTCAGACCACCTAGCTTACCCACACCCACACCCCTGCAGCACCGACACTATCAGAGGTGAGCTGAGTTGCAAGAAAGAAGAAGGAGTGTGAGACTCATTACCCGTTGTCAGCTGTCAACTGATGAGATGGATGAGTAGTTTCAGGATGACTGCCAAGGAATTGGCTGGGAGTGTAGCATGTTAAGACTTTGCTATAAGATCAGCCAGGAGAAACAGCAGTTTCATGGATGCAACTACACATTGCTACTGAACCACTGACCTTGCTGTTACCAGACCGCTGGAACCTTGACCCTTGGACTGGACCTATTGGCTTTTCTGGAATTCCTGACCCTGGACTGGACTTGGACTTGCTACCTGGAACTCCTTGACCCTCCACAGGACTTTGGCATACCTGCTCTCTGGAACCCCTGACTTTTGGGCTGGACCCTGGTTCCTCTCTGCACCCATGCCCGTGACCTGCCCTGCTAAACCCCAGCCCCTGTCTCCTGGGAGAGCTGTATCAGTACAGGGACACTCTGGTATTTGGGAAAAACTCTATGGTAGTTAAAGCTGAGTGCACTCTGCTAAGTAAGAAGTATCTGGACCACCAGAACTAGTACCCTTCCAACAGGTTATGGGCCCAGCGTGGTTCCGCTGCATTAAAGCTGAATGCACTCTGCTAAGTAAAAGGATCTGGACCACCAGAACCAGTACCCTTCCGACATCCATTTGGTTATCCAAACCACCCCTTCCTTAACTCTGTACCTCCTGAAACATATTTTGTAACTGGTTCCTTGCAAGGAAGGCAGAGCAGGAAGAAAACACAAGCTCATGTGTGGCATAAGATCATTCATGCATGCTGGACACAAAGTCTGTAGGCTCTAGTATTGCCAACTCCAGCATGGGAAATTTCTGGAGATTTGGGGGGCGGAGTCTGGAGACGATAGAGTCTGGGGAGGGAGCTCAGTAGAGATGTAATGCCCTAGAGCCCACCCTCCAAAGCTGCTATTTTCTCCAGGGGCACTGATCTCTATAGTCTGGAGAAAAGTTGCAATTCTGGGAGGTCTCCAGGCTCCACCTGGAGGTTGGCAACCCTGGCGAGCTCCATGGCTGCCGTCAGACTATGTCCCATTGTTGCTTCAGCAGTGAGGCTGAATATTTAAGTGTGACAGGGCTCATGGCAAATCATTCTTCCACGTGTGTACTGCATCTGCTTGCACAGAAATAAAATTTCAAAAGTGATGAGCCAAGTGAAATCTTGTCCTTTTGTATTCTCAATAGCTGGTCATTACTAGCACTGAAGAAGAGCTCATTAAAATAAAGATTGCTGCAGAAGAAGGGGGGAGAAGGCAAGCTGGAACGTGCGAGGTAGTAACCTTGGAAATTTGAAATAAAAAGCATTGAAACATGCCAAAAAATCCTTGTGAAATTGCCTATCAGCCTCTATTATCAAGAAACGTAGTATTTACAGGGGGTAAATGCCGATGTTTGAATAAAGCTCATTTATGATGGCACAAACATCAACTGGGTCTGGCTCTGCCTACTGGATTTGAGCGGCTTTGCTATTTCTGGCCCGTCGCAAAGTCCACATCTCACAATAGCATTGCCAGCCTCTAGGTTACAATCAATCTCTGGACGACCAAGATCAGTTCCCCCAGAGAAAATGGCCGCTTTGTAAGGTGGACTCTATGGCATTGTACCCCACTGCAGTCCCCCCCAACCCTGTTCTCCTCGGTCTCCACCCCCAAAATTTCCCAACCCAGAGCTAGCAACTCTAGCAAAAACTGTTTAGGGGCACAGTGTGTGTGCATGTGCACTATGTGCCGTCGACTTGCTCCAGACTTATGGCATCCCTTTGAATTAATATCCTCCCACATGACCTCTTGTTCACCGCCTAGTTCAGACTGAGCACTGTGGCTTCCTTGAGTGAGTCCATCTCATGATGGGTCTTCCCAGAGGTCATTTCGGGGGGGAACGTGGGGGAACGCAGTTCCCCCGGGTGAGGTGCAGGGGGCGGGGCACACGATGAAGCCCCACCCCCTGCTTCTGGCTGCCCCACTTCCAGCCCTCATTCAGCCAGGAGGAGGCAGGAGAAGAGGGAGGGTAAGTTTCTTCCTCCCCGCCTCTCCCCACCCCTGCGTGCCTGGGGCCAGGGAGGGCCTTGGCGGGGCTTCCTCACACTTCTGCCGGCCTTGCAGGTCCACTGCTGGGCCCCTGATGTCAGGGGGTGTGGCATATGCTAATGAGTTATGCTAATGAGTTCCCCTAGCTCTTTTTCTACGAAATGACCCCTGGGTCTTCCTCTTTTCCTGCTGCCTCCAGCTTTTTCTAGCCCTGTTGTCTTTCCCCGTTATTCTTGTCTTCTCATAATGTGACCCAAGTACAACAGCCTCAGTTTACTCATTTTCGCTTCTAGGGAGAGTTCAGGCTTGGTTTGATCTAGGACCCATTTGCCTTTATGGGACATGAACGGGTCGGGTTTCCCGGTCCTCCCTGACCACTGGTGGAAATTGGGGGGAGGGTTTCCAGATCCAGGTTGGGAAACTCCTGGAGATTTGGGGATGGAGCCTGGGGAGGACAGGGACCTCAGTGGGGTCCAATGCAACAGAGTCCAACCTCCAAAGCATTTGATTTCTCTAGAGGAACTGATCTCTGTAGTCTGGAGATGAGCTGTCATTTTGGGGGATCCCCAGGTTCCACCTGGAGGCTGGCATCCCTACAAATGGGTCTGCAAGAGGAATGTAGGCGAGTTTGCTCAACTATCAGTGCAGAAGTAGACTGGGAAGTATAAATGGCCCTGGAGCCAGCCAATCTAAGCAGCTGCAGGGGTGCCACAAGCCAGCACTGCAGGGTGTCTGAACCCACAGCTAACAACGAAGTACACGCATTCAGGAATGGTTATACTTTTATTGCAAAGCTATAGATGCAGTAACACAGGCACTGTTAAGAATGGTGGCAACCCATAGAGCCTAATAGGATATAGGGTATTTGTATGCACCCCCCCCCCAATGGCATGGGCCAATTAGGTACCCTCCTGCACGCGGGACGAGTTAGGAAACCGTTAGCTGGCTAAAGCTAAGAATTACGAGTCTCTCATGGTACATAGGAAACTTCCAGACAACACAACCTCCTCCTGCACATCTGTAGAGATAAGTGTTTCAGCAAAGGCATAACAGCAGGGATAGGAATGCAATAGCACTTAACAAGACACAGAATGAACTCCCCAACCCCCATGGCAGCATAGCTGACACAGGGCCACTCAACTTAGTGGGACCAATGGCAGCTTTGAGGTCACCAATTACATCATTCCCCACAGTGGAAGCAGCACAGGAGGAGACCATTGGAGGGCGGGGTAAAAATCAAATAAATAAATAAACTGCCATTGCTGATGCAAATGGTGTGTGTGTGAGCTGAGCCAAGCAGCCCTTGATATTCCAGAAGAATTGCTGGGGTTTGGCTCTGCTTATTCCTGACCAAGAGTGGCCCACCAGGAAATTTCTCGGTAAGCTAAGTGGCCGAGCTGCCCCTGTTATCAGTGCCATCCTAAGGAGAGTTACACTTTTCCAGAATCAAAAGTGGGGGAACCCCCACTGAGAACTGGGGCCGGCAACCCTAGTAGCCATGTTAGTCTGTCTGTAGCAGTAAAAAAAGAGCAAGAGTCCAGCAGCACCTTAAAGATGAACACAATTTGTGGCTGGATGTGAGCTTTCGTGAGTCACTGCTCACTTCTTCAGATACCGGAGTATCTTAAGTATCTGACGAAGTGAGCAGTGACTCAGGAAAGCTCATACCCTGTTATATCTGGACATAAGGAGGCATGTCTGGACGTGTCTGGCAGGCCACCTAGATGGAGAGTGGGGAGGCATGTCTGGGCAGGCCACCTGGTTGGAGCTTGAAGCCCCAGAACAAAGGCAGGCAGGATCTTGGAACCTGCCTGCCGATTAGCCCCTGAGGGCAGCCAGCCAATCTGGAGCCTGGAGGCCATTTGAACTCACCAATCGCATGGGGGCTGGGAGTGGCTTGGGTGTATATAGTTAGGGCAGTTGCCCCATGTAAAGCAATCCTGTTGAGATGCAATAAACTGCTACTTGTTGAGATCACTTTGCCGTGTTAAACCCCACTGTTTAACATACCCCACCAAAGATTTTGTTAGTCTTTAAGGTGCTACTGGACCCTTACTCTTTTCTCCTGGGTTCTAGAGATCTCCCAGTATTCCAGCTGGTCTCCAGACTACTGGGATTAGTGCTCCTGGAGAAAATGGCTCCCTTGGAGGTGGACTCTATGGCCTTATACCCCACTGAGCTCCCACTCCTCCCCAAATCCTGCCTTCTCCAGGCTCCACCCCTAAAATCTCCAGGAATCTCCCAACCCAGAACTGGCAATGCTAGGGAGGCTCCAAAATGTATGGACTGGGAGGGTCTAACTTACTTGCAGAAGACTAGGTTTCAAAATGTTGCTAGTATGTGCTGATTTATATTTTAATTCTGAAAAGAGTCACATTTTGGGAGTGAGATGACATTCTTTATTTATTTCATTTCATTTATACCCTGCCTTTCCCCCCAATGAGGCCCCAAAGCCACTCACCTCCATTTTTATCCTCTCCATGACCCTGTGATAGATAGGTTAGGCTGACAGTTTTCTAGAATTGCCAGGCAGGACAGCAGGGGCGGGGAGATGGGGGGGGGAGATGGAACACTGTCTGTGACATCATATCACTTCTGCTAAATGATCAAAAGTGACATAGGTAGCTCTAGGAATCACTGGAAGTTCTATGGTGAAACCATACAGTTTCCAGCAATTCCTAGAGCTACCCACTTCCATTTTTTTTTAAATCAGAACTGACGTGATGCCACTGGGCAAGAGAAGCAGGGGGTGAGGGATTCCCTGCCTCTATCAGAGAACTGGTAGTCTTGGAGCTCGTGCCAACAAGCTTCCATGGCAGAATGGGGATTTGAACCATATAGATATGTGGGGATTTGAACCATATCGATATACAGAACCACAGGTATGTGTTTTTTAATTGCGATTTTAATATTCCCTAGGTATAATTACAATATATTGTAGATCTTTATATCAGCGCTGCATGTTTAGCCATATTTGATTATTGTCTTTTTCCTCAACGATTTTGGTTACTGTTCCTGTACAGGGTTGGTTGTCTTCCCCTTTTTTGGTCTCACGGAGTGGGGATTTGAACCCGACTCTCCTAAATCTTAGTCCCACACTCTAACCACTACACCACACTGGCTGTTTTACACCAATAAAAGGGCACACGCTGATGTCTCCCAATATTTTTCCTTTCTGGATTTTAAGGAACTTTACATTTACGAATGTGTCCTTTCAACACCTTTCTGAGTGCAGCACCGATCCCAGGCTCACCCACTTGAGCACAGACAGAAGTGTGATCACACAACAGACTTGCTCCAAGCCATGCTAGGAATCTGCTCAGGCAGGACAGCAGGGGTGGGGGTGGGGGGGGACACTGCTGAAATGTCTGGCTGCCGTACTGACATGGTCCTATGCGACTAGGGTTGCAAGGTCCCCCAAATTCCCCAGTGGGGGCCTTTGGGGGGCATTACTGGAGGGGTTGGGGAGTCCTCAGTGTGATGACATCACTCAGAAGTGGTGTCATCACATTGGGGAGTGGAGGGGCCCCCCCATCTCCCCAGCAGTGTTTAAAGGGTCTCTTTAAACGCTGCTGGGGAGAGGTGGGGAGGAGGCCGGGTGGTCGCTCTTGGGGGCAGGGCTTCCCCCTGGCCCACCAGCTGGTGGGCGGGCAGGAAGGAACCCCCTCCAAATTGGGAACCCCCCGCCAAACCAGGGGGTCTGGCAACCCTATAATGTGATGGAAGAGAAAGAGGTCGTCCCAGCCTCACCTCTCAAAGCAAGCTGGCCCCAGTTCTGTCACAAGCTTTACTCTGTGGGTCTGTTATGCAAGCATCCCTTCCTCATCAGCATTCTGCCTAGCCCATCGACTGTTGAGAAGTAGGCGCATCTAGCAGAGAAGCAGTGAGAAGGAATAAATGACCTTTCCATCTGCTTCTGGAGGCAGGTCCCGGGAGGACTCCGAGGTCTCCAGTGAACACTCCATGTCATTAGTGGAGCTTGCAAGATTCACCAAGGTGGCTGCGGCACTCGATTCCTGTCAGGATCCTCGTCAGCATTCTGCCTAGCCCATCGACTGTTGAGAGAAGCAGTGAGAAGGAATAAATGACCTTTCTCTCTGCTTCTGGAGGCAGGTCCCGGGAGGACTCCAAGTCTCCAGTGAACACTCCATGTCATTAGTCGAGCTTGCAAGATTCACCAAGGTGGCTGCCTGCAGCACTCGATTCCTGTCAGGGTCCACAGTCAAACTACAGAGTACACGCTTCTTTGAAGGTTTTACTTTATTGTTAGCACCATGGTAGCATAGACACAGGCAATGAACTGTGAGCTAGCTCACACTAACTCAGCTTAGAGGGAACCCTGGACACAGGCACTGTTAGGAATGACTGCAACATAGATAGAGATATAGGGTATTCGAAAGCACCCCACCACCACCTACGGGCCAATCAGCCTGACTCCTGCAGGCGGGAAAGAGGACCAAGGCAGTTAGTGCCGAGGCTGGGAAACGAAACCAATCTCACGGTTAATTGATGGGAAGACGCTACACAGGCTGGCTACAAGGTCAGTGATAACAAGGGGGAGAAGCGAAAAGAAAGGAATGCGGCAGCAACTGGCACACAGGTCATGAAAGTGAACCCGGGCCCATAAACTATATGGCAGCATAGCTGACAATTCCTCTGCCGCTAGCAGTTCTGCATGCCCAAAAGGCTCCTTGAAAAACACTGGTATTCAGCACATGGCAGTGCTAGCATCAAAGGAAAAGAGCGCTGGAGAAGAGAACATAAGAAGAACCCTGTTGGGTCAGACCAATGGTCCATCTAGTCCACCATCTTGTCTCATACAATGGCCAACTGGTTCCTCTGGAGGTCCAATACCAGGGCTTAGAGGCCAAAGGCTTCACAAGAGCCTAAGAAAAGCCCTGCTGGACCAGACCATTAGTCCATCTAGTCCAGCATCCCGTCTCACACAGTGGTCAACCAGTTCCTCTGGAGGGCCAACAACAGGGCATAGAGGTTGAGGCCTTCCCCGATGTTGCCTCCTGGCTCTGGGATCCAGAGGTTTAGTGGCTCTGCGTGTGGAGGTTCCCCTCAGTCACCATGGCTAGTAGCCACTGATAGACTTTTCCTCCATGGCTCTACGTAATCCTCTTTTAAAGCTGTTTATTCCTGTGGCCATCCCTGCATCCTCTGGCAGCGAATTCCACATTTTAATCACTCTCTGCATAAAGAAGTGGTTCCTTTCGCCCAGCCCAAATCTACTGCCTCAGCACTGGCTGAAGAGAACAAGTTGATAGCATCACTGGAGCCATGCCTGTGGTCCATCAAGGCCACTACTGCCCTCTCTGACTGGCAGCTGCTCTCTGGGGTCTCAGGCAGAGGTCTTTCATGTCATCTCCTACCTGGTCCTTTCAACTGGAGATGCTGGGGATTGAACCTGGGGCCTTCTGCATGCCAAGCAGAGGCTCTGCCACTGAGCCACAGCTTCTCCCCAAGTTTGTGAAGGGGGGGGATAGCAAGTGACCTGAGCTTGAAAAATGGTCAGTTTATTGACCTGACCACAACAATGGAGGAGGAGGAGGAGGAGGAGAGTTGGATTTATATCCCACCCTTCACTTAGTGTCTCAGAGCAGCATACAATCTCCTTCCCTTCCTCTCCCCACCACAGACACCCTGTGAGGTAGTTGGAGCTGAGAGAGCTCTGAAAGAACTGCTCCTGAGAGAACAGCTCTGAGAGCACTTGTGATTGGCCCAGGGTCATCCAGCAGCTGCATGTGGACAAGTGGGGAATCGAACCTGGTTCTCCCAGATTAGAGTCCGTGCTCCTAAACACTACACCAAACTGGCTCCATGCCATCGCCGGGGATCAAGAAGGTTCTGTCAATCTACTACACTGCAGCCAAGGCAGCAACAAGCTGCATCAGTCAAGTTATGCAGGCAATTTCAACTAGGGTGGTGTACGCCCTGTGGTCGATGCAATAGGGAAGTGGCTTCTTTCACTGCCTTGCTTCCCCACAGCATTGTGGTGCCTTTGTACACCTTCCAGGGTTTTCCTGCCTTTTCTCCAGTCTTTTGCAAATATGATTCTCTGTAAAGCGATGGGAAGGGCTGCAGGAGAGCCTGTCTGACTTCTGCGTAGCATTGCCAGATGCCTGCTAGGAGAGGAGGATCCCCTGGGGCTCCCATTCCCCTACTGATGGAGAGGCAGGGGGACAAATGCACAATGCTGCCATGTCACATCCTGGTTCGTAGTCCGAAATAACATTGCAGTGTCTCACAATACTCTAGGGATTTCCCTTGTCTCTGTGTTTTTTACCATAGAATTTCAGGGGAATCCTAGAGCGTTGTCAAACTTGGTGATGTCACTTCCAGTGATGCAGCCAGAAGTGATGTCATGGCATAGCGCCAATGCCATTTCGCAAGGTCTCCACCCCCTTAGTCTCCCATCAGTTGCCGGGTTGGCAATTTTACCGCTGCATCGGTGGGAAAGGTCAGATAGAATCTAAAATGATGGTATTTTATATATATATTTTTAACGGTGGTGGTTCTATTTATGTCATAAGCTGCTTTGTATTCCTTAGGGGGGAAGAAGAGAGAAGAGAAGAGATTGGATTTATACCCCACCTTTCACTACCCAAAGGTGTCTCTGAGCGGTTTATAAAATCTCCTTTCCCTTCCCCTCCCCACAACAGCGATCCTGTGAGGTAGGTGGGGCTGAGAGAGCTCTTGACAGAAACTGCTCTTTTTTTCAAGAACAGCTCTTATCTGAACTACGGCTTGCCCAAGGCCATCCAGCCAGGTGCGAGTGGAGGAGTGGGGAATCAAACCCGGTTCTCCCAGATTAGAGTCCGCGCACTTAACCACTACAACCAAAGGCGGCTAAAAATGTTTTCCGTAAATAATTAATTAAAGCCATTTCGCACCAACAGAAGGCCCTTTTTACTATCAGAACAGAATCACCATTCAGGCTGTACCCTACTAAGCCTAGGGTTGCCAGCTCTGGTTTAGGAAATACCTGGAGGTTTGGGGGGGGAGGTAGAGCCTGGGGAGGGACCTTGGCAGGTGTCATGCCATCAAGCCCCGCCCCTTCCAAAGCAGCCATTTTCTCCAGGGGGACTGATTTCCGTTATCAGGCGATCAGTTACAATACCAGGAGACCTCCAGGCCCCAAACAGGGGCTCGTAACCCTCACCCCCCCCTTTAGATTACAGGCATTTGGGGCATCCCAATTCACATTTCAACCTCCTTTCCTCCACTCCTCTTCATACTGCAGCATTCCAAGGCAGCTCGCAGCCTTCCTTCTCCGTTCCTTGGCTTTGTTCAGCAGAAGCCAATTCCCTGATGTTTTGCCATTAGTCTAGACAAGAGCAATTGATGAATGCCGGTCAAAGGTTTTGGCATGGCAACGGGGCAGGAGGAGAATTGAGGTCACGTTGGTTGAGTTTGCAAGAGGTGCCAAGTTCACATGCAGGGCAAGTGTGTGTGTGTGTGTGTGTGTGTGTGTGTGTGGCAAATAGGGTAATAAAAGCAAACAGACAGTGAAGTGCAACGAAGAGGGGGAAATAGATCAAAATTCAATCAGGGCTGTCGAGGAATGCCTGGTAATGTGCTGTGCTAACCCCCCTCGTGTAAGCCAATGCTCTTGTGTTCCCAAACTGACCTCTCTTTGTGTGTTTTTCATTGTTTGCCCAAATATAGAACAAAATCTATGAATTAGTGAGTGGACTTACTGGAAACTAGAAATATGCACTGCTGCCGTTCTTTTCCGTGGCAAAAGGTTACATTTTTAGGGGAGCGATCAAGACGCTTTCAGCTGACATGCGGTAATTCATGTCATGCGTCGACATTCCTCGGGGGGCTGTGGTTCCATGCTAAGGGCATGCTCAGGCTGCATCCCCACATCATGCGTAACTGTCGTTAAAGCGTGCATGAAGCCGGCTGGTTGCCAGGCTTGCCTGTTTTGTTTTATTGATTGATTTAAATATTTCCGCTTTTTCTCATGCTTCATTTGCATAACTGATACAATTGATAAAGAGTTTTGATGTTCCTTTTACACAGAGCTCATTCTGTTCCCTCTAGTGTACTAGATGCATTCCATACATACAAACAAACACCCGTTTCATAACACATCACGCACTGAGTCGCGAACTGACCTGAAAAAACTGGGCTTAACTTTCTCCCTTTAAAGAACAACAGTGGGACAAATTCAAAGGGCATGGCCACTTCTTTTCACCTCTCCCAAGTCATTTTTAGCCAGATGAAAAGATGGATTTTGCACTGGGCTCTTTGCTTGGATCAGCTCTAGGTTCGTTCCTATGACCTAGGAAACTCAGCCTGTCACCACACCCCAGGTACTAGACTGAGGGCTGAGGGCTCTGTGTTGGGACATTTTGGAGGTGGAGCCTGTGGAGGGCAGTGTTTGGGGAGGGGAGGGACTTCGGTGTATTATAATGCCAGAGAGCCCCCCTTCCAAAGAAGCCATTTTCTCCAGGTGAAATGATTTGTGTCACCTGGAGATTAGTTATAATAGTCAAGTGGGAGATCTCCAGCAATTACCTGGAGGTTGGCAACCCTGACTATAATCCATTTCAAAAAATGAGAGCCTTCACTATAAATCTTCTAGTTAACATCCATCGGAAAATTCGGAAGATTCGGGATTGATAGAATTCGGGAAGTCCCGTAGATCTGGTGGTGGAGGCTGAGAAGGGCAGGGATTAGGGAGTGGAGACACCTCAGTGGGGTACAATGCCATAGGGCCTGCCCTCCACAGTGAACTGCCCTCTGTAGTCTGGAGAGCAGTTGTAATTCTGGGAGATCTCCAGAACCCACCTGTAGGTTAGCAACCTTAGGCTGATTTTGCAACACCAGGATACACTGGCTCAGAGGACCCCAGCCTTTTGGAGCCCAGGGTTGCCAGGTCTGGTTTGGAAAATACCTGGAGACTTTGGCAGTGGAGCCCGGAGAGGGCGGTTTTTTGGGAGGGGAGGAGCCTCAGCAGGGTACAATGCCATAAAGTCCACCCTTCAACGCAGCCATTTTCTCCAGGGGAGTTGTAAGGCGGGAGATCTCCAGGCCCCACCTGGAGGCTGGCAGCCCTATTTGAGCCTGTGAATACGTTTGGAATTCTGACACAAGGTGGTGGACACAATCATAAAATGGCTGCTCGAGGAGGCGGGGCCAATCACAACACTACTTCTGCTCAGCCCATCAAACCTCCAATAGCCAGCCAGAGACAAAAGCCCCATCTGGGGCTACTTTCTAAACCACTCCAGGAAAGGTTTGGGGCGGGTGCCGCGGCACCCCCGGCCTCCACATCGGGGACCCCAGCACTGGTTGAATGATAAAATGGAATAAACAGGCCTGGGGGGGAAATCTGGTTCAGAAAGATATTGAAACGTTTCCAAAAGCCAGAGGAGCAGCTGTTCTGTGTTTGCAAAGAAGCAAATGCATTCAGACAAGCAACTCCATTTTTAGCTGGAAAATGTCTGTCTTCGGCTGGCTGTGATGTGCGAAATTCCCTAAAGCCCTCTCCCTCCCGGGGCTGTTTCCAGCATCGCATCACATGTTACCGACACACATCTGACAAACTGACTCTTGAAATGGTTTCTGCTTCGTGTCACTGAATCTGATTCCCTGCCTCCAGTTCCTGAAGGGCTTTTTCTTTCTCCCCCAAGATATATGCATCTCAGCAGTGAAATGTACATGTGGACACATGCAAGATAAAGTTCAAAACACCTGGAGGGAAAAGGAAAGCAAAATTACAAGCCCCCCCCCCCCAAGCCATTTCAGCTCACTCTTAGTCCTGAATACTAAGTCTTAACTACTGATTGTCACCGGGAAAATACGGTCTGAGTGACTTTGGGAACTGGCTCCTACAGCCTTGCAGGGGGCATATGATAAATACCAAAATTCCGAACACTTTGGAAAAAAAGATTACAACCAAAATGTGAAAATATATAACATTCACAATGAATCTGGGTTATGAAACATGATATTTTAGCAGACGCCGCCCTAGACACCGCCAAAATTGGCCACAAGTACAAAGTGAGGGTGATAAGTTCCACCTGTTCCTAACCAGTGTTTCCTCTAAGCTGAGTTAGTGTGAGCTAGCTCACAGTTTTTTTAGCCTCTGGCTCACGCATTTTTGTCTTGGCTCAGGAAGGAGGGCTCCAGAGCAAACTAATTTATGTCGTAGCCAAAGTGCTTGCTCTCAACTTTAATGCCAGCAGCTCACAAAGTAGAATTTTTGCTCACAAGACTCCACAGCTTAGAGGGAGCATTGTTCCTAACCAATGTTCCTTCGAGGCTATGGAGCTCTGTGAGGAAAAATTCTACTCTGTGAACTACTGGCATTAACGTTGTGAGCAGGAGATTTGGCCGCTGCATAAATTAGTTTGCTCTGGAGCCCTCCTTCCTGAGCCAAGACAAAAATGTGTGAGCCAGAAGCTAAAAAACCTGTGAGCTAGCTCACACTCACTCAGCTTAGAGGGAACACTGTTCCTAACCCTTGTTCACTTCTGGCATCCCAGATGATAGGGTTTGGAAATTCCTGGAGATTTGGGTGTGGAGCCTGGGGAAGGTGAGATTTGGGGAGGAGAGGGACCTCAGCGAGGTATAATGCCATACAGTTCACCCTCCAAAGCAGCCATTTTCTCCAGAGGAACTGACCTCTGCAGTCTGGAGAACAGTTTGGTGTAGTGGTTAAGTGCATGAACTCTAATCTAGGAGAACTGGGTTTGATTCCCCACTCCTCCACTTGCAGCTGCTGGATGACCTTGGGCCAGTCCCAGTTCTTTCAGAGCTGTTCTCTCAAGAGCAGTTCTGGAAAGAGCTCTCTCAGCCCCACCTACCTCACAGGTTGTCCATTGTGGGGAGGGGAAGGGAAAGGAGTTTTTAAGCCACTCTGAGACTCCAAGTGAAGGGTGGGGTATAAATCCAATCTTTGTTGTTGTTGTTGTTATTATTATTATTATTATTATTATTAAGGTTGATCACCAGGCATCACCCGGATGTTGTCAACCCTAATGTTTTAATGGAATTTATTGCAAACTGTGATCTTAGCGTACTTATTTCGCTTCCGAGAAAGATCATGGGGTCTGTGAATGCTCCGAATCTGCGTGCAAATCCATGCCTCGGCCATCAGGACACGGGCCTAAACAATCCATAATGTTGTTAGAAGCAGCCCAGGCTTTCTCTGTTCGGCACTGATCCGGGATAATCCGGGCAATAACAATGCTTTAATCAAGGCAAGCCCATGGAGAACTCTCTTCTCTAAAGAAAGCACTGGGAGCTTACCGAGTGCCCACAATTGGTTTACCACACTAGTTATTACGGAGAGGGGATTAAACATGCCATATGCTTCCAGGACATTGTGATGGGAATTATGATGAATGAGGCGCTAGTCATTTGTTTATATCTTTAAGGACATAAGCGCATAAGAACACCCCCCAGGCAAAAAGTCCCCAAAAGTGGCCAACCGGCTGCCTCCAGGAGGAGGAGGAGGAGGAGGAGGAGGAGGAGATTGGATTTATACCCCGCCCTTCACTACCCAAAGGAGTTTCAGAGTGGCTTACAATCTCCTTTTTCTTCCCCTCCCCACAACAGTCACCCTGTGAGGTAGGTGGGGCTAAGAGAGCTTTTTCAAGAACTCCTCATGAGAGAACAGCTCTGAAAGAACTTGTGACTGACCCAAGATCACACCAGCAGCTGCATGTGAAGGAATGGGGAATCAAACCCAGTTCTCCCAGATTAGAGTCTGCGCTCCTAACCACTGCACCAAAACATCCCCTGGTCTGTCTGTCTGTCTGTCTGTCTGTCTGTGTCTCTCTCTCTCCAGAACTGGGTGACCGGAGAATGTTCCAACTGGCTATCACAGCTCCTAACAGTTATTAATAGACCTATCGTCTAACTTTGGATGTAAGTAAGTGGCAAATAAGACTCGCTGCTGGCTGAAAAATTCTCTTAGCAGTTTTATGTAAGGGGACTGTGGGATGTTCCTTGGACGATGTAGCTGAAACTCCATTGCGTGGGTTTCTCTTTCTCCTCTGAAGACATTGTGGATTAATTTGTGGGAAGCTTAAGTACAGATTCTACTATTCTGTTCAACCCTTGGAATTAGTATATAGCAGGATCCACCCCA
This sequence comes from Gekko japonicus, assembly GCF_001447785.1. Lineage (NCBI taxonomy): Eukaryota > Metazoa > Chordata > Lepidosauria > Squamata > Gekkonidae > Gekko > Gekko japonicus. The sequence continues at coordinate 119,228 of NW_015172646.1, read as the reverse complement.
CTGTTGAAGATTTTAATGCTTTGTTTTTAAGAGTTGATTAATTTGTTAACAACTTCTATGGCATTTTATGTCTTATTAGCCCCAACCTGGGTAGTCCAGATTTACTGGATCTCATCAGATAGGTAAAGCTAAGCAGGGTCAGTCCTGGTTAGGATTTGGAATGGAGACCACCAAGGAAGTCTAAGGCCATGATGCAGAGGCAGGCAATTGCAAACCACCTCTGAATGTCTCTTGCCTTGCAAACCTTATGGAGTCACCATAAGAAGGCTGCAAATTGATGGCATTTTCGACCCTCTCATATTATGTTTTACTTTGTAAGCTGCCTTGAACAGGTTTTCTGAAGAGACAGCACAGACGTTTTCTAAGAGAAGAAAGAAATTGTGCTATTGCAATTATTCGTGTTAAACAGAGGCTAGATGGCCATCTGACAGCAATGCTGACTCTGTGAATTTAGGCAGATCGTGACAGGGAGGGCCAGTTTGGCGTAGTGGTTAAGTGCACGGACTCTAATCTGGGAGAACCCGGTTTGATTCCCCACTCCTCCACTTGCACCTGCTGGATGACCCTGGGCAACCCATAGTTCTGGCATAGCTGTTCTTGAAAAAGAGCAGTTTCTGTCAGAGCTCTCTCAGCCCTACCTAGCTCACAGGGTGTCTGTTGTGGGGAGGGGAAGGGAAATAAGTCTGTAAGCCGCTCTGAGACTCCAAGTGAAGGGCGGGGTATAAATCCAATCTCTTCTTCTTCTTCCCCTTCAGGAAGGGTTGCCTCAGTGTTTAGTTCTTGCGGCCCTTTCTTACACGCCCAGGGAAATGCTGATGGCCACATTGGGGTCAGGAAGCAATTTTCTCCAGACCAGTTTGGCCAGGGATCCTGGAGGTTTTTTGTCACCTTCTGGGCATGAAAGTGGGGGGGTCACTGGAGGTGGGGGGTATTTGTGAATTTCCTGCATTGTGCAAGGGGAGAACTCTGGGGTAAATGATGCTCTGTATTCTTGGTGCTTGGTGGAGGCAACAGTGTCCTGGCCCCACTGCTGGACCTCCTGATGGCACCTGGTATTTTTGGCCACAGTGTGGCAGAGTGCTGGACTGGATGGGTCATTGGCCTGATCCAACATTGGCTTCTCTTATGTCCTTATGATGGACTACATGACCCTCTAGGTCCCTTCCAACTCTATGATTCCATGATTCTATGTTTATTCCTTCATGGGGAGGGGCCATGGCTCAGTGGCAGAGTATGTCCTTGGCATGCAGAAGGCCTCTGGTTCAATCCCTGGCATCTCCAGTTGAAAAGACCAGGCAGGAGGTGACATGAAAAACCTCTGCCTGAGACCCTGGAGAGCTGCTGCCAGTCTGAGCAGACCGTGCTGACTTTGATGGACCCGGGGCCTGGTTACATATAAAGCAGCTTCGTGCGTCCATGTTCTTGTCAACACAGGGTCAGGATAATCAAATATAGCCTGCAAAAAAGTGCTCCAGTTCTCCTTTTTATTCCCACATGTAAGAAGCAGAGCAACCAGGGCTATTTTTGGGCAGAAACGCACAGGAACGGAGTTCCGGCTGGCTCCAGAGTTGGCCACGCCCACTACAGCCAAAACCTCTGCATGTGTGGCTACAGAGGAAAGGCCTGGAGAGCGGACCCCTCGGTGATTTCGAGGCAGGTGGGTCAGGAGAGCCCTGGAAGGATCGGGGAGGCATTTAAATGTCTCCCTGTGCCTTCCCTGGCCTGTCCAAGGCCTGGCTTGCCCGGGTGCCCCACAGGTATGGGTCGCCGGGGCAAGCCAAGGGAAGGCAGTTTAAACTGCCTTCCCTTCACTTCAAGGGGGGGGGGGCTTGCCCGGGCAAGCCAAGGGAAGGCATGGGGGTGTGGCCTAATATGCTAATGAGCTGTGATGTCAGGGTGTGGTCTAATATGCTAATGAGTTCCTGCAGTTGGGTGTGGCCTGTTATGCTAATGAGTTCCTGCTGGGCTTTTTCTACAAAAAAACGCCCCTGAGAGCAACTAACAACAAATAGGGCTGCCTTCTGGCCAGGAAGAACAAGGTCCTGCCCTTTTTATCAAAGGTCTATTGTACCAGAAATGGCCAGCTGAAGCTTTTCAGGGCATGGAACAAAGCAGCCTCATCTCATATTGTGTGGTGGGCTGCCGCATGGACGAACGACAAATAAGGACGTAGTGCATAGCACGCTTTATTCAGAACACAACAAAGGCAAGGAACAACGGCCGGCAGGCCAACTATATACACAACCAGGGGACACACCCCTGGGTCCTATTGGCGGGTTTGAATTTCCCGCCACGGTCCCATTGGTTCCCCCAGTGGAGGGACTAGGATCCTAGTCCCTATTGTTACTCTGGACTGAAGCTCAGGAGTGTGCGCTGGCCTCCAGGAGTGTTCTGGAATTTCAGCTCATCTCCAGACTACAGAGATCAGTTCCTCATAGGTTCCCAAACTTATTTGGCCTACCTCCCAAAGGCTGCTTTAGATAGGTTCTGGACTCTTCTTTCTTTATGCTTCCACCACCCCCTTATTTGTATTCAACGCCGCTCAATTGCACCCCAGGCTCCGACTGCCCACCTGCATCATTCCAGCACCCTCAGGGGGCGGTATGGCCCACTTTGGGAACCAGTGCTAGAGAAACTGAATGCTTTGGAGGGTGGACTCTGTGGCATTGCACCCCACTGAGGTCCCTGTCCTCCCCAGGCTCCACCCCCAAATCTCCAGGAGTTCCTTACCTGGATCTGGCAACCCTGCCCTTGTCTCCTGCCAGTGGCCTGGGAGGACCTGATACTAAAGAGACAAAAGAGGAGATCAAACTGTAGTCCAGCATCTGGCAGTACATCCAAACTATGCATGTGTTCCTTCAAGGGAAGTGTAACCTGCTCCAGGACAAGATGACTCCTCAGTCTTCTACCAGCCTAAAGAATCTCCCCCCCCCCCAAGTAAAGTGGCTTTTTTCACCACCAACAGCAGCAGAAGAAGAAGGAAGAGGAGGAGGACGAGGAGGAGGAGATTTGATTTATACCCCACCCTTCACTCGGAGTCTCAGAGTGGCTTACAATCTCCTTTCCCTTCCCCTCCCCACAACAGATACCCTGAGAGGTAGGTGAGGCTGAGAGAACTCTTTCAAGGATTGCACTGGAGAGAACAGCTCTGAGAGAACTTGTGACTGACCCAAGGTCCCACCAGCAGCTGCATGTGGAAGAGCAGGGAATCAAACCACATATGTTGGTGGAAATCTCCTTTGGCTGGAGGAAGGGCTCAAATCTCGCTGAGCGGAGGGGTCTGATGCATGCCAGTGTCTTGAATTTTGGTTTACCCTCTCGAGGGCATTGAGACTGCCGCCCCTTTTCACTTTCCACCACCACCCCAACTCCCATCTGGGTGTTTACTCCCTCTCAGTCATACAGTAATAAGCACATAATTCCAGAAGGAGAGTTCAAGTATATCCTCTTCCGTTCCATAATTGAAATGCTGGATTATTTCCACAGTGAGAAAGCCCTCTTGGCAAAGAAAAGATTCCAAAATGTCTACTTTGCAGGGACTGAGGGAGAAGAGGAAGAGAAGATTGGGATAACGATTCAAGGGCATTTCCTTTGAGAGTCGTGGCATTTTAGGTTGGATGCATTTTGGAAAAAATCCAGCGTTATTTCTACCACCGGAAAGTCTGCAGATATGTGCACTACTGTGCTATATGCCAGCTGCAGAATCCACATAGATTCAGTTCTGCAAAATTTCAGGTTTAAGGCCAACTTTACTCACACCTGCAGCCATATCAGTCCTGTTCCCTTTACTACGGTCCCACGTGGTGATGGAAAGTACATGAACACATCAACCACTCACATGCTTCTTTCCTACCTATGGTGCAGTCCTAGCTAGAGAACCAGATTCCACAGGGTATGATAGGGCTAATGGCAGGGAGTAGTTGAGGCCGGAGACTGGGGGAAATGGTGTCACAGCAGTCTAGGAATCCCTCCAATCTTTGTAGTAAAAACCATAGAGATTAGAGGAGTTCCTAGAGTGTTGCATGATTCTATGATGTCACTTCTGGGTACTCACGCTGAAGTTATGTCATAGTGGTACATGCTGTCATTCCCCCCACCCCAATGCTATGCTGGGGATTATTAGGAAGGGAATTGAAAACAAATCAACAAATATCATAATGCCCCTGTATAAATCTATGGTGCGGCCTCATTTGGAATACCGTGTACAGCTCTGGTCACCGCACCTCTATAGCATGGCAAAAAAGGGCAACTACAATGATTAAGGGGATGAAACACTTTCCCTATGAAGAAAGGAGTAACATGAAAGAGGCACAGAAAATTATGCAAAGGATAGAGAAGGTAGAGAAAGAAGTTCTTTTCTCCCTTTCTCACAATACAAGAACTCATGGGCATGCAATGAAATTGATGTGCAGTAGGTTTAGAACAGATAAAAAAAAGTACTTCTTCACCCAAAGAGTAATTAACACGTGGAATTCACCGCCACAGGAAGTGGTGGCAGCTACAAGCACAGACAGCTTCAAGAAGGGATTGGATAAGTGTATGGAGCAGAGGTCCATCAGTGGCTTCTGGAGTTTTGGCCCTGCTGGTGGACCTCCTAATGGCACCTGGTATTTCTGGCCACTGTGTGACACAGAGTGTTGGACTGGGTGGGCCATTGGCCTGATCCAACATGGCTTCTCTTATGTTATTAATTTTGGCTCCTGGTGCTCTATTGAGTGAAGTAAGCCTAAAGTGTGAGTCTGGGGAATCAGGAATGCTGTCAAATGTTTAGTGGGGGGAGGGAACCTAAATACTGAATTTGGCAAGCTGATACATAACATTTATTAACAACTTTTCTCATCAAGTTCCCATTTATTTCAATGGAGCATCTGCAAGAGAATGTCCTTGAGTGTTGGATCCTCCCTAGATCCATTCTGGCAGTTCAGCTGTCTTGTTGTTTATTGCTGTTTTACACAGGGGTCATTTCGTAGAAAAAGAGCTAGGGGGACTCATTAGCATAACTCATTAGTATATGCCACACCCCCTGACATCACCGGAAGTGTGTCCTCCCCACAGCCGGCGGCGACCTCCAGCGGGCACCAGCAGGAAGCTCCAGGCCCCGCCCTCCCGCACCTCACCCGGGGGGATGGCGTCCCCCCGCGTCCCCCCCCAAATGACCCCTGGTTTTACATCCATGCATATTGATCCCTTAAGGGTTTATTCTACCCCCACCCAGCTGAAGAAGGACAAAGCCTCAGACCGATAGGAAAAATTTCAGAGTTCTCACCCCCACTAATTCTTCTGGGAAACTCCCATTTTTATATCACTTCTGCAAACAGAATCTAGGATTCTTTATTGTCACACCATTGTTCAACACTCTGTATCAATAAAGGGTAGGAACCATGGCTCAGTGGTGGAACACAGTCTTTGCATGCAGAAGAGTCCAGGATAGGACCCATCGTCTCATCTAAAAAGATCTCAGGTAGCAGGTGTTGGGAGCCATACCCTACATGAGACTCTGAAGAGCCATTGTCCATCGAAGGAGACAGTGCTGACCTAGGTGGACCAATGCTCTGACTCAGGATAAGGAACCTTCTTAGATGTTCCCATCAGCATTTTATAAAAATAGAGCAGCAATTACATAGACTGGCAAAACAGGCAGATGCAATACAAACCACGAAAAGCAGAGAAGCAGAACTACTAGGGCTTCCAAACCCCATCTTGGGGAGGGGGATCCTCCACCCTGACCTTCCAGTACTGGTGGGAAGAAAATAAAGAAAAACTCATTGGTGACATCACATCACTTCCAGGGGAAACCCAGAAGCAACGGCAGTTGCTCTAGTAATCACTGGCAACTCTATGGTTTTACCAGAGAGTTTCTGGAAATTCCTAGAGCTACTGCTGTCACGTCCAGGTTTTAACCTGGGAGTGATGTCATCCTGCTCGCAACACACTCCAAATGTCTCCACTCCCAGCCCTGCCACTGGTTGACAGGCTCAGCTTGGCAGCCCTAGAAACTACCGACACAAATGCATGCGTGTGTAGTTATGTTCAGTGCCATCAAGTGGCTTCCTATGAATTAATGTCCTCCAAAACATCCTATCATTACAGCCTTGCTCAGGTCTTGCAAACAAATGCATACCAATATAAAAAGAAACAAAATAAATTCCCCACTCCACCATGACACTTTCTGGGTGACTTTGGGCCAGTTTGGTGTAGTGGTTAGGAGCGTGGACTCTAATCTGGGAGAACCGGGTTTGATACCCCACTTCTCCACATGCAGCTGCTGGTGTGACCTTGGGTCAGTCACAAGTTCTCTCAGAGCTGTTCTGGAAAGAGCAATCCTCGAAGGAGCTCGTTGTGAGGATGGGACAGGACAACTGCATGCACTGCCCTGAACTCCTCGGAAGAAGAGCGGGACCAAAATGCACAGACAGACAGACAGAACTACATTTTCTCAAGCTTTTGTCTCGTTTTTGTTCATTTTGCAAAATTCACCTGGGTGCATCTGCATGGCCATAGATACATACACTGAACCAAGTTGAAGAGATTTCCTGGGATCGTACACCAAGTTCTGCAACAGGCCCCCATTTGTCTTAGCCAGCCGAACAGAAGCCATCCCCCTCCAAGGCAGACTCCATCGCATCAGCAAAGATGGATTGCATAACCACTTAATACGTGACCCCGAGAGGACCAAATGCATAGTCACAGTCGAGAGCCAGTTGTCAAAATACCGTCTGTATCTAGATGTTCAGCCTTATTTATCGCAGACCCCGAAGGACTTCAGGAATAGCCAGTGGCTACGTCTGACTAAGCAGAGACTCATAAGACATGCCAAGGAGATTTCGCATTTGCTTGTGCGCCCTGGAATCTGGAAGGCACAAGCCTCATTCTGTCGAATATCGGTCCACATGAGGTTTCAGTGACATCATATCTGAACATATTCCAGGCACAATAAATCAAAGAAACAAAGAACCCAATAATTAATGTTGATTGTCTCACGTTTCACGCTTCCATAGAATATGACAGATGCTTTGAAGACCACACTCACATGGGACTGTCACTCTGAAAGGAAAAAACGTTTGTGAATGGTGTTGGCTAGGTTTGCCAACCTCCAGGTCGTGGCTGGAGATCTCATAGGATCCTAGAATCACAGAGTTGGAAGGGGCCGTACGGGCCATCTAGTCCAACCCCCTGCCCAATGCAGAACCAGCCTAGAGTAATCCTGACAAGTGTTTGTCCAGCTGCTGCTTAAAGACTGCCAGTGAGGGGGAGCTCACAACTTCTCCAGGAGATCACTTTACCTGGAGAAGAATGGTAGCTTTGGAGGAGGAGGAGGAGGGGGAAGAGATTGGCTTTATACCCACCCTTCACTCGGCGTTTCAGAATGGCTTACAAACTCCTTTCCCTTCCCCTCCCCACGACAGACACCCTGTGAGGTAGGTGGGGCTGAGAGAGCTCTGCGAGAACTGTCCTTGAGAGAACAGCTCTGAGAGAGCCAGTTTGGTGCACAGGTTAAGAGCACAGGCTCTAATCTGGGAGAACCGGGTTTGATTCCCCCACTCCTTCACATGCAGCTGCTGGTGTGACCTTGGGTCAGTCATAAGTTCTTTCAGAGTTGTTCTCTCAAGGGCAGTTCTCAAGAGAGCTCTCTCAGCCCCACCTACTTCACAGGTTGTCTGTTGTGGGGAGGGGTGTCAGACTCCCAGTAGAACCACTCTTAACACAGTCTTTCGTTTGAAAGTTTATTGAAAAGATTTGGTTAACTGTAGAGGCAAACATCTTTGTCAGAACTGGCAATGCCACGCCAAGGAATTAATAATAAATATGGGGTCCCACATTCCATGCATACATCATCCCCACCAGCGTTACTACTGGTCATGAGAGATATATGACCTAACTAGCCATGCTCAAAGTCTTATCTCTCCCAAGATCGACTCTCATGTGAAATCCTGAAAACATCGTGGGGGCTGCGGTGAAGAAGTGTTGCAACTGATGCATCCTTATCTACAGGCAATCACACTCACACTTACTCCCTCCGAGGGCAAAAGATAATGCCATAGAGCAATACCAGATGTGCCTAACAAGTGGGGGTACAAAAGCGAAACTAAACATTAGCAGTACAAAGACAATAAATCCAGGGCCCGAGTCTGACAAGGGGAAGGGAAAGGGATTGTAAGCCGCTCTGAGACTCCAAGTGAAGGGTGGGGTATAAATCCAATCCCTTCTCTCTTCTTCTCTTCTTCTCTTCTTATGACTGACCCAAGGACACACCAGCGGCTGCATGTGGAGGAGTGGGGAATCAAACCCGGTTCTCCCAGATTAGTGTCTGCACTCCCAACCACTACACCAAACTGGCGCTCTTAACCACTACACCAAAAGGCAATGGCAGACCCCCTCTGCTTATTCACTTGCCTTGAGAACCCTATGGGGCCACCATAGTTAAGCTGCAATGTGACAGTGCTTTAATCACATGTGTACATTGTTCTTGCAGGGCTCCATTCCACAAGCTGAACACTGTAGCCCAGTTTCTGTGATGTCTACTTCATTCCCTTTAATCAGAGAAGCACAAGAAGACTCTGGTGCTTGATGGACCAGGGAAGGTGGACGTGACGTGACTCATCACGGAATTGCTCCAAGCAAGAAGCAGTTGCTTAACTGGATTCATAGACATTTATCAGCTGCAGGCTTCTGTTCCCTGCTACACCTCTGTATTTAAATATATAAATCTTGTCGTATTCTTCTGGATGCTGGTGTATTTTGACCTAAAGATTTTTTTTGTTTATATTACATAGTCTTGCAAGTTCTGCTCCTGAGTTAGCTCTCTAGGACTCACCCAGGAAGAGATTGTGCTAGCACTTCTGAAATAAAATTTCTACCTCAGCTCTCTCCCTGCTGGGCTAGATGTCTGCATGCGGGGCGTTCTTTTAAATAAGTAGGAAGAGTTCAGGGATGCCCATTCTCTCCCACAAACCATCTGTCCAGTCCAAACTGAACATTCCCAAATCCCTCACCCTCTCCTCATAGGGCTTGCTCTCCAGGCCCCCAATCATCCTCGTCGCTCTCCTCCAAACCTGATCCATTCTGCCCATATCCTTTTTAAAGTGAGGCCTCCAGAACTGCACACAATACTCCAGGTGCAGCCTGACCACTGCAGTGTATAACAGGACTATGACATTTTGCAATTTGGATGTTATGCCTTTGTTGATGCACCCCAAGATCGCATTAGCCTTTTTTGTTGTGGCATCACATTGGCTGCTCATATTTAACTCTCAGTCCACCCATACCCCAAGATCTTCTTCACACACACTGCCACACAAAAGTGTATCCCCCATCCAGTATGCTTGCTCCTCATTTTTGTTACCCAGATGTAGAACTCGGCACTTATCCTTGTTAAATTGCATCTTGTTCACATCCACCCACTTTTCCAGTATGTTCAGACCTCGTTGAATTCTATCTCTACGTTCTGGTGTGCTTGCTGCTCCTCCCCATTTGGTGTCATCTGCAAATTAAATCTAATATTTAATAAATAGCCCCTCCACTCCCACCCATCTAGAATCATAGAATCATAAAGTTGGAAGGGACCCAGAGTGTCATCTAGCCCAACCCCATGCATAATGCAGGAAATTCACAAAAACCTCCCTCTCCACACCCCCAGTGACCCCTGTTCCATGGCCGGAAAATGACAAAAAACCCCTCTAGGATCCCTGGCCAAGATGGCCTGGAGAAAAATTGCTTCCTGACCCCAAAGTGACAATCAGCATTTCCCTGGGCGTGTAAGAAAGGGCCACAAGAAGTAAGCATGGATGCAACCCTTCCTGCTCTTCCTTCTCACGATCTGCCTAAGTTCACAGAATCCGCATTGCTGTCAGATGGCCATCTAGCCTCTGTTTGAAAACCTCCAAGGAAGGAGAGCCCACCACCTCCTGAGGAAGCCTGTTCCACTGAGGAACCACTCTAACTGTCAGAAAGTTCTTCCTAATGTTTAGCCAAAAACTCTTCTGATTTAATTTCAACCCGTTGGTTCTGGTCCGACCTTCTGGGGCAACAGAAAACAACCCTGCACCATCCTCTATATGACAGCCCTTCAAGTACCTGAAGATGGTGATCATATCACCTCTCAGTCGTCTCCTCTCCAGGCGAAACATTCCCAGCTCCTTCAACCTTACCTCACAGGACCTGGTATCCAGGCCCCTCACCATCTTCGTTGCCCTCCTCTGGACCTGTTCCAGCTTGTCTATATCCTTCTTAAATTGTGGTGCCCAAAACTGAACACAATACTCTAGGTGAGGTCTAACCAGAGGAGAGCAAAGTGGTACCATCACTTCGTGTGATCTGGACACTATACTTCTGTCGATAACAGCCCAAAATCACATTTGCCTTTTTAGCAACCGTGTAACACTGCTGACTCATGTTCAGTGTATGGTCTACTAAAACCCCTAGATCCTTTTTGCACATACTACTGTCAAGACAAGTCTCCCCCAACCTATAATTATACATTTGATTTTTCTCACACAGTGACCAACCGGTTCCTCTGGAGGACCAACAACAGGGCACAGAGGCCGAGGGCTTCTCCTGTTGTTGAGTCCTGGGACTGGGATTCAGAGGATGACTGCCTCTGAACATGGCTGTTCCCTTTAGTCACCATGGCTAGTAGCCACTGATGGACCTCTCCTCTGTGAATCTGTCTGATCCCCTAATCTGGTGGTTGAGTCTCATCTACCTCCTTGAAACTCTCCCACTTTCGCTCTACCTCTTCTTGCTGATTGTGTAGACAAGGCCCAAGTTCATACTGTCTTGATAGTTTTATTTATTTATTTAGTTAGTTAGTTAGTTCATTTTATATCCTGCCCTCCCTGCAAGCAGGATCAGGGCAGATTACAGGCCACATAAGGCGTGACATTAAAACAATAAATTATCATAAATATTACAAGTTGAAAGTTTAAAATTCAAAGAACACTAAGAAGACATTGCCTTGGTAGTGACGTTATGATGTACTTCTTCTGAGCGGTGCCGGTGGCGTTGGCCGCTGGATACAGGCCAGGGTTACCAGTAAGGGAAGCGAAGAGATGGGAAAATTTGGATGCCTGACCGTCTTAACTAAAGCCAAGCGGAACAGCTCCATCTTACAGGCCCTGCATAATTGCAATAGATCCTGCAGGGCCCTGATCTCAATTGGTAGCTCGTTCCACCAGGCTGGGGTCAGAGTTGAAAAGGCTGTGTTGGTCCATTGAGCACAAGGGTCTATGGGACACATATGGGGAGAGACAGTCCCAAAGGTATGCTGGTCCCAGATCTATCTTAGAGGCAAATTGGGGGGGGCTTTTTTCCCTCTTCCTCATCTGTGGTGTTTATCCCCCACCATTCAAATTCCTCAGCTGAAAACTGGCTCCCATGAATTCAAGTTCAGATATTCCTGTTTATATTCTCTTGTTCTCTTGATCTACAGCCTTAAACAGTCATAGAATATCATCAAAAGGGGGGAAAAGATGAGACAGGAGGAGCTATAAATAGAAGTACAAGGCAATTTCAGTACATGAAAAGATGGGAAAAATTACATCTATTTCTGTTCCTCCCTTGAACATCGTCTGCTGTTCCATTGTCAAGGGGATGCCGAGATGCCTTTCAGAAATGTAAGTAAGGCTGGAGTTTTATGGAGAATCTCTCTCTCTCTGTCTCATATCATGCCTCAAGCTGCAAAGCTGCAAGTTCTGCACACAGCGACAGTGTCTGGAATTCCAGCCAAAAATGCCTTTAAAATATCAGAAAGTGTGTTCAGGGTTTTTCTTTAAGTGCAATATCTGTTTTGGGAAGTCAGATGGTGTAGAATACCCAGTCTCATCAGATCTTGGAACTTGGATAAGAGAGCACCAAGGACACCTCTGGGGAGGCAGGCAATGGCAGGCCACCTCTGCTTAATGACTTGCCTTGAGAACCCTGTAGTCTCACAAGAAGAAGAAGAAGAAGGAAGAAGGAGGAGGAGGAGGAGAAGGAGGAGGAAAAGGAGAAGAAGAAGGAGAAGGAGGATGAGAAGGAGAAGAAGAAGAACCACCACCCAAAGCTGGCAACCCTATGCTTAATGGCCAGGGAATTTAACTTCTGCTTCAGCCACTTAAACAAGACAGCCAGCAACTCTTCTTCAAATCATCAAGATGATGCCTCCGCTATTCCATAAAAGCACATGTTACCAAGGCAACTGCTAGGCAGCTGCCTCGTCTGCAGAACAGCACTGTAGCTTGTCATTCCCACAACGTTTGGGGAAGCTTCTGTGACTGTTTCCCCCACCCCACAACTGACCCTTTGGGGGAATGAATAGCAATATCTGGGAAGAGGAGGAGGAGGAGAGGAGATTGGATTTATACCCTTCACTACCCAAAGGTAGTCTCAGAGCGGCTTACAAACTCCCTTCCCCTCCCCACAACAGACGCCCTGTGAGGTAGGTGGGGCTGAGAGAGCTCTGACAGAAACTGCTCTTTTTCAAGGACAGCTGTGCATGAACTGTGTCTTGCAGCAAAGAGCAACTTGGTATGTTCTCGCTATGCCGGTTCTTGTTCACAAAACAGTTAGCCGCGTAGAGGAGAAGTTAGCTAGTTGCTCCTGAATGGGAAATCATGTTGCCTTTCTAACTGCAGCCTCCATTTTTGACACTTTGAATAATGGGGGGGCATATTCTTATCTCAGCTCTTCAGAATGGCTCACTAACAACATCCTCTTAGGGATCCGTTTTAGAGGTGGGGATGGAAACAGAGGTGCATAAAAGGCCTCAGAGAGAGATTTTGAGCCGAACTTAGGGGGATGAGATCGGTGCCCTTTCCATTGCAGAATGAGAACATGTAACGCTTCGCTAATCACTCGCAGTGGCGCTATCAATTATGAGAGAGTTCTGCTGTGGCATTTAGCACCTCAGTGGTTTGTGCATCCTTTTGTTTGACTTAGCAGGCAT